>NW_020230662.1:0-144841 GCF_003227715.2 Harpegnathos saltator | reverse complement strand
ATATACTACTCCAACCTTATGTAAACCTCGATGAGTACCTAAAGGATTATTTATTTCCAATTCATCGTAATAAAGAATCAAAGGTAATAAATCGTTGTTATACTATTGTTTAATAGAATGCCATATTTCATTTTGGAATATACTTGTTGTTATTTTGTTCTGTTCACTTTTTATAATGTTTGACATTATTTTTGTTATATACATCTGGCAACTCTAAAAAGGTCTTTAACATTTTTTCAAGAGGTACAATGCATATTTTTCGATTTTTTACGAGCATTTGTTTAGCAGTATTCATAAGTTTAGAATCGATAAATGCGCCGATGCATATTTCTTGTGGTACTATTAAAGAATTTAATGATTTAAATAAAAGCATTGTTTGATATTCTGAGGAATGATCTGCAAATGCATTATTTAAAATATCAAACATAGTACTTAAATCTTCATTAGGATTCTGCTCAGTTGACTTGTATTTTTCCTTTAAAATTGTTACGCAATTAAGACAATTTTTTATTGATTCTATTATATCCTGACAAAGTTTACGCGGTAATGATGTTCGAGAGTATAAATTTGCAATAAATACAGATGAAATTTGTGCGATCTTTTCTGTGAATTCTACAACAGTTATGTCCTTAAAATTGTTATCGCTATTACTAATAGCACAAGAAGTAGAAGGCATTGATTGTGAGGATAAATTACTAAATGTGATCTCTTCCATGAAACTTTTATCAATATCTAAAACATTATTGTCATTGCAAAATGTCTTATTATTGGTTTCAATATTGTCTTTAATATTAGTTTCTAAATGAGTTCTGGATAAATGTTTAAGAAAACTATAAATATCACTAAAAGTGCGAGAACACAACATTTTTGTTGACACTTCTTGTTGACATCGAAAAAAAGAATGTAATTTTGTAGGATGTTTTAATTTACAATATGCTTTCAAACATCTAATAGAGCCGTACGATTCGAAGCAAAATGGGCAAGAATACATTATAAAAATTTTTAGTTATTAATTATTAATAGAATTGTAATTTTAATATAATTCTATTTGAATTAATATTATTAATTAAAATAGAAAGTAAAAAATAAAATTTTAAAATAAACTATATTTTTATTAATTACTTAAAATGTTTTTTTTTATACTTAATATCGCAGAAATGAAATAAACTTTATTAATAATTAAATATAAATTATAAGGAACTATGTGTTTTTAAATATCAAATAAAAGGAACTATATATGAGACCACGGTTATATGAATAATAATATTTGTAACTTTTATAATATTTTAAACTTTATCATAAATTTTAAAGAATATTTTTTAACGTACTCATTATTTGTAAAATATGTGACGGTATTTTATCGTATTTTGTTGTAAAGTTATACAACTCACGTTGGATCAGTACCCATATATGATGAGCTGCTGCCGGATATTCGATATTCAGCACATGAAAGATTTTGAAACAAGTATCGATTGTTCTAAACGCAGATGTTACGTTGTATAAGATCTTATCAACAGATATAAAAAACGATGATATTTCTGCCAAAGTAGGTCCTACGACAATAATATATGGTTGAAGTGTCAAATTTATTTGATACATTGCATCAATTCGTTTTTGTCGAATATCACTTATATCTCCAGCAGTCTGAAAAAATCATGATTATAAAGTACATGTATTATTTTTTGAAAAAATTAAATAAAACTTTTAATCATACCTTGACGTGTACAACAAGATTTTCTTCAGATTCAATCATTGAAGGTTTCCAATGACCCTTCTTTGTTGTTTTAACTCGTCCTCTTGGAGGAATCATGTATGACAGTGCACACAATTGCGCAATAGCTTTAGTTTCTATTTCCGAAAACATTATACAAATTATATTTTCAAGTTTATAACTGCATAAAAATTATTGTACAATAATATACAAATAACATACCATCGCTTTGATCATTTCCTATTATTTGTAATAATTCATTTACTCGAGCAATTTTCTTCTTCTCAAGAGGATAAGCTTTTAAAACGTTTTGGAAGAATTGAGGCCACTGACTAATAGCGTCTTCTGACGAACTTAATTCGAAATTTTCAAAATCCTGGACTATTAATAACCAGCCCATTGGATGAGTTAAAATCGGCCATTTTTCTAATATTTCGGATAGCGAGGTATTCCGATTGTTTCGATTATCTTGCAAACGAATAGTAGCAGTAGCCTTCCAGTGGCTTTCAACCACTTCCCACGGTTCTCGATTAGTTTCCAACAATTTGATGCTTATCTCCAACGCTTCACTTGTAACTAAAAGTAGAATTATATTGGGTGAGTGCAAAAGTTCGTGCGGAGTTTGTGAGTAAAAGTCACACAGTGATTAGGCAAACAAAAATCTTTATTCAATCAATGATATATTCTCCATCGTTTTCTATAATCTTTTCCCAACGTTCTGGCAGCATACGGATGCCTCGATCATAAAAACTGCGCGGTTTAGATTCGAAGAACGAAGAGACGCCGTTTTTTAAGGCCTCCAAAGAGTCAAAGTTTTTTCCATTTAAATAATTTTGCAATGACCGGAACAAGTGATAGTCAGATGGTGCGATATCAGAAGAATACGGTGGATGCGTTAAGACATCCCATTTCAGGCTCTTCAGTTTGCGCAGCGTCTTTTTCGAAACGTGTGGTCTGGCGTTGTCGTGATGAAAGACGACTCCCTTGCGATTTGACAAAATCGGACGTTTCTCTTTAATTTCTCGATTCAGATTGGTTAATTGGCGACAGTACTTGTCCGAATCAATCGTTTCGCCAGCGGGGAGAAGCTCGAAATAGATTATGCCCTTGCAATCCCACCAAACAGAGAGCATCACCTTCATCGGGTGCAAACTGGCCTTTGGCATTGCGTCACCATGCTCACCTGATTGTTTCCATATCCGTTTGCGCTGAACATTGTTGTAGAGGACCCATTTCTCATCGCCCGTCACTAGTCGATCCAAAAACGACTCGTTATTGAGCCGCCTGAGTAAAGAAACGGCTGCAGAAATTCGCTTGATTTTGTTCTTCTCAGTCAGCAAATGGGGCACCCATATATCGAGCTTCAAATCGAATCCCATCTTTTTTAAACGCCGAAAAGCGGTTGATCGGTCAACGTTTAGTGCTGTAGCAACTTCTTCTGTTGAAATTCGCGGATTATTGAGCACTAAAGTACGCAAAACATCGTCATCAATGTCAAAAGATCGACCAGAGCGTGGCTCGTCTTCAAGGTTAAATTCTCCGTGCCGAAATTTAGCAAACCATTTTTCCACAGTTCGTTTAGCTGGTGCTTCATCCTGATAAACATCCTGAATGTTTTTTACGGCTGCGGCAACGTTTATTCCCTTCCGAAACTCGTAAAGCATAACATGCCGTAAATGCACCTTATCGATACTCATTTTTAAAGTGATATTTCTCGAAGCAGTTTGTATGAAAACAAATGATTTTTTTTTTAATAACAGCTGAAGACGTCACCTTTCCAACGTTATATAATATGTAGATGGAAGTATTAATGACAACACTTTACGACGCTTATAACTCCATCTATTGAAACTCCGCACGAACTTTTGCACTCACCCAATAGATCATATTATAATTAAGAAAATATCATTTAAAATCTATGGAAATACTTACCGTCATTAGATGCTTCACTTTCTTGATCAGTAGAACTTGTAATATCAGAAATATCTGCTAGTATACGTTTGTTTTGTCGCAATTTATTTCGATATTTGTCTACAAGTTTACCGCGTACAGAAATCGATTTTTTATTTTGAGAGTCCTTTTTAGATATTGGTGCAACATAATATAAATTTATGTCCTCCGATGGGAATATTTCTATTATTCCACGAGCAAGATGCAAAAAATCATGTTTATTGACCGGGCTATTATAAAAAAAATTATTTAACGAAATTATATTTTATGTATTAATACTAAAAAATAAAACATTTAACTTACCCTTTAACAGTATTTAATAAATGTAAGGTTAATAATTCAATAAGAATATGTCTGGAATGTTTCGACAGTATCTTGGTTTGTAAATAACTTCGTAATATCAAGCGACCTTGTTCATTTTCTTTTAATATTTCACGGACAGTAGGCCGTTGAAGTCTTCTATACATCTGTGTTCCAACAAAACATTTTTGTTTTTTCAAAGGTGACGGCTCAATGTTTTCTTTTGATTCGCAAGAACTATTGCTCACTGTATCGGTATCTGTATGGTCTTGTTCCTATATTATTTATACAATTATTTACAAAATTAAAAAATCTTGTAATAATACGAAAAAAATATAATTACATCATTTGAAATCAGAAAATGTTCCTTCCATTTCGTTATGAAGCACATCCTTAAACCAATCGTTGGAATCAATTCTTTTATTAAATCGTGTGTTAGATTTTGTAATAGAGTGAAATCAATTGCATGTGCTGCAGATACCAAAAAGTAATTAATTGTCAAAAACATTTGTTTAATTAAAATAAATATAAAATAAATATATAATAATAACAATATATAAAAATAATTCATATAATACATAGGGTGATGGAAAAAAAGCTTCAAGGAAAAAGGCTTATTAGGTTAATAATATTTATAATACTAACAATCAATACATAAATAATGTATAAGAATTACATCAGAGAATCCAAGATGCAGTTGAAGTAATTCGAAAACCAATAATTTTTGAAAGTTTGCAATTCTGTAGTACAAAGAAATTTGGCATGTGCATAGAAATGAATGTAGAACATAAAACACTTTTTACAAATATCAAATTAATAACTAAATAATAATATAATAAATTATTCATTTATTCACCGTGCATGATCAAATATCTACCAATAAGTTTTGAGTAATCTTTTTTTAACACTCTGCATAATCAGGGTTGAGTAGTATACAGTTAAAAAGTTATAAGTTAAATAATAAAGTGAAAAAGTTAATAACTTTTGACTTAACTCAGTTAATTTTAAATGAAATCATTTTTAATTTTAATTAATTATTTTTAAAATATGCTCACCTAATAATAGTTAAAAATAACATTTTGATAATAATAATATTTACCTTTGAAATGTTGAATAAGGCTATCTTCGAAGCCCCAATCTTTCAGGAGATTGACTGTCTCTTTATCAGCCATTATAATGTTCTTACATATATAATCTTTTTATAATACGACAATATGACGGTATTTTTACTTTGACTCAAACACTAAAAACAAATTTGTGACACTTGATAGACCATAAGCACTGTAAAAGGGCCGAGCAAAGGCGACTGTTATAAAACGTGTTAAGACTGGTCACTGAAATAACAAAAGAAGAGCTCAGCAGAGACTCGTGCTTCTGACGATAACGCCTATTGCAGTGCTCTCAGCTCACCGTTTTTGAGGGACATTCGAATGCCCAAAATTATTTGTTTAGAGGATAAAGAAATGTATGTGTCTACTGGTCGCACGGATGGCGACATAAGAGTGCACATAGACTGTACGTACAATGTCCGCCGGTCGCGCAGAAGACGATGAGAGGCATATATGGTACAATGCACGTACAATGTCGACCAGAAGGCGCAGGCACAAACACAAATGTTCAATATATGCCGGTCGCAAGAATAGCGACGGCAAGAAAGCAGAGCGCACAACGACACAATTACACAATGTCCGCCGCTCGCATGGAAACGATGGCAAGAGAACAGACACGCATTAACTCGCGCGTGAACTATGCCCGCCGATCGCACGGATGATGAAAAAGAAGTTGGCACGCACTAACACGCGCGGACAGGAATGACCGATACCGCAATGGTCGTTCAGTGAGCTCAGGTCCCTTTCGTAAGAATGTTCGCGAAACTCGCGATCACGCGATCATGCGATTGGGTGATGCGTTAACTAATCGAGGAGCTTGGACGAATTCGTGATTCGTCATCGACCCGCGATCGTATAATACGGGATGTCCCGATCAAACAATATCCAAATACTCATAAATCAATAATATTTCAGTGTAACATCTGACTAATAATTCATTTGTACCAACATACAAAATATATGTGAATGATATAAATTGTGTTTTAATCAACAAGAGAATGCATATGTATTGATCATAATGATATTAATTGTGTCGTTGATTTGCTTTAAGTATTTTATGTAGTTAAATTAACAGTATTGTGTGTGTTAGGTGTTATAGTTAAATATTATTGAATCGTACGCATTTTTTGTTTAAAAGAAACAAAAATAGTTTCATATTGATTATATGTCCGCTTGATACAATTAAAACACAAAAATATCAATGATTATATGTGTTGATTGCATCAAGCTGATGTATAATCAATGTACAAACATTTCTATTTTCTCTAAAAAGAACTATGTATGAATCAATAATATTTAAGTGTAACATCTAACAAATAATTCATTTGTACTAATATATATAAAATATATAGATAAAATTAATTGTATTTCAAACAACAAAATAATGTAAATCTATTAAGCACATTAACGTCAACTCTACCGTTAATTTACTTTAATTATTTCACACAGTTGAGCCGACAGCAGATATAGTTACATGGATTACATTATATTGAATTATATATCTAGCAAGTTATTTAATTTAAATGTAATTATAATAAAGAAAGATGTGTATAGAATGAGTAAATAGGTGATTGATACAACAAAATTTTTCAAATACAGTAATATTATTAGATCAAATATTGAATTATTAAAACAAGTATTAGATGTTTTTCGTTCATTAATATTGTTATCGCGTCAACCAAATTTATTTCAATTACACTGATGCTGTTGATACAACATCATTTTTTTTTCCGTGTATGAACTGAAGCTGAGAGACGTTGAACGCCAATTTTGCACGTGTGAAATGCTGCTTGTCAGGCATAAAAAAAGAGTTTTTTACATCGTATAGTCACTGGTGATGAAAAGGAAATGGATCCACTCCGATAACCTAAAGAAGACAAATTCATGGGGACCACCTGGCCATGTTTCAACATCGACAGCCAAACCGACTATTCATGGAAAAAAACTCATGCTGTGTGTTTGGTGGGATCAGCTTGGTGTCGTGTATTATGAGTTGCTCAAACCGAGCGAAACCATTACTGGAGCTCTCTACCGAACACAATTAATGAGATTGAGCAGAGCACTCAAGGAAAAACGCGCCCATTACTACTCCAGACACAACAAAATTATTTTCCTACATGACAACGCTCGGCCACATGTTGCAAAACTGGTCAAAACCTATTTAGAAATACTTAATTGGGAAGTCCTACCCCACCCGCCATATTCACCAGATATTGGCCCTTCCGATTATCACTTGTTCCGGTCGATGGCACATGGCTTGTTTAAGCAGCGCTTTACATCATATGAAGATACTAAAAATTGGGTCGATTCGTGGATAGCCTAAAAAGATGAAAAGTTCTTCCGACGTGGTATCCGAATGCTGCCAGAAAGATGGGAAAAAGTAGTGGCTAGTGATGGACAATACCTTCAATAAAACGTAATGTACCGTTCTTTCACAATAAATTCCTAATTTTTGATAGAAAACGGCTGAAACTTATTTGTACCCCTAATATATTTAAAAAGAAGCTTATAAATAAAACAATATTTTTAAATTTATTATTTGATAGCTTAAAACCAGGGTTGTGCCGTAGATTTCAAGTTTACGTCTACATGGATTGTTTACGCGTAGTCTATGTATTGTTTACATGGCCTTTTTTCCACGTAGACAATGTAGACAATGTAAACTACGTAGATTATTGTACATTTTACTATTAATAAGTACAACATAAAAGAATTAAACTATAAAACAGTTACCACACTCACGTATATCTAAGGGAGGGTCTATAACCTTGCTTTAAGCCGTAAGCTGTAAGCAAATTGACCAACCACAATCGATTATTCTTAGAATAATCTGGAAAGAAACGTATCCTTGGAATAATCGACTATGGTTGATCAATTTGCTTACGGTTTAAGGTTTAAAGCAAGGTTGTAGACTCTTCCTAATGTGAGTGTGTTAATCATAAGCAAATATAATGTTCAAAAAAGGTAATAAATTGTATTAAATATTTATTTTATTGTAATAATTAATACATTTAACTACAAAGTTAAATTGTAAAAAATCAAACTTTTTAAGAGAAATATTAATAAATTTATTGATATATTCTTAGGATTAAATTAAGGAAAATATTAAAACTTATTCTTACAACTTTAATATTTTACATTTTACATATACATACATATATTCTGTTTGAAATAAACTATTTATTATATGCATATATATATATATACATATATATGATATATATACAGGGTGAGTCAATTAAAGTGTTACAGACTTATATCTTGGAAATGAATAATTTAGAAAAAAATGTTTCAGACAAAAGTTATATGGTGTCAAATGAGACATAAGAAGGTATCATTGATTAGACCTTGGTTAGCCATTTGAAGGTTACGTGAAGGTCACCAATAATTTTTCAAACGGAACGCCCTACTTTTTTTGGCATATTCTTATAACGTATTTCAAGACACACGCACGCACCTTCACGTAATCTTCAAATGGCTAATCAAGGTCTAATCAATGATACCTTCTTATGTCCCATTTGACACCATATAACTTTTGTCTGAAACATTTTTCTCTAAAATTATTCATTTCCAAGATATAAGTCTGTAACACTTTAATTGACTCACCCTGTACATATTAAGCTTTGGTTTTACAGAATATGTATACAGATTAAATCAACATAAATTTAAATAAACTATAAAATAAAATTTTAAATAAACAATTATATGATTTCTAACAAACTTCTGAGATTCGATACATATATAGCCAAAGGCAATAGAAAAGGTTTAAAGAAATAAGCTCATACAAATGAACTGTGTTTTTCCTTTGCATCAGCGCAGCGGTGTAATTCGGAAATTCGCGTGATAGCCAATCAATATACCGTTTTTCTGTAAAAGCTAGAAGGTTATTACGGGAAACAGCATATTGATTGGCTGTCACGCGAACTTTCACCGCACGGCAAGCGTTGCCGCGTCCTGTGGGCAGGAGCCAATAGATTACTCATTGTCTACATAGATGACATCTTATACATGGTTTACATTGTCTACGCGTAGACGTAAACTATCGTAGTTTACGCGTAGACGCACAACCCTGCTTAAAACTATGACTTAAAGCATTATGTATTTTTAATGTAAGTAAATATAAGTAGATTCAAAGTTTATGTCATAAGTAGATTCAAAAATAGATTTCAAAAATATACTGAAAATATAAACACCATATCTTGTTCAAGTTGGTAAAAAACTAAGTAAAAATGTAATTATTTCTATTATATTCCAAATAAATAATATTTTTCGCGATAATTTATAATTAAATTATATATTTTTATAATTTACTTCTATGCAAAAAATGTTAAATATTCTTTTTAGTTTCCATTTCGTTCCATTTATTGATAAGTATCTTAATAAGTAAAAATATATTGTTAATAATTTAGTTATTGGGACATGTTCAAGCAGTGGAACGTTTACCTTACTTCATAATTTATTTTGATAAGTTGATTTTTAATATAAAAGTGGAGCGTAAAACTATTACAATTCGAACGCAAGAATTTCTCGTCAGAATACGTAAAAATTATATTTATTCAGACATTGCATCCAGCGTTCAGTAGCATAAGATGAATTGAGGCTAATCAAATTTAACATTTCAGCCTGGGAGACTTTCACGGCGACGGAGCGATTGTGACACGCTCCTCGCATTAAAAATTGTATTGCGGCATTATTTGCCACGCATAACCTCTCATTGTGAATAGGAACAATGAAATCAAAGAAATTGTTATTTCCCACGATTAGCTCGGAACGTTGTGAATTCCCTTTCTATTATAGGTGGGTTAGTTACATGCGATTTTAACAAATAACTGTTTCCTGTTATTCTAATTTTCGTTAATTTCTGTATACTGGGTAGCATGAAAATTGATTATTGATTTGAAGAATTAATAACTTTTCTGCAGATAACATATTTTTAATATTTTTTGCAGATAGTACTGTAAATGTAGAAAATTCGAAATGGTAATCAACTTTAGGCTATTCTAACTTGAAAAAAATTCTTTCTTACGATGAAAAATTCACAATTAGGAATATATCACTTAATAGAAACATGTTTAATATTGTCTAATTACGAATGTGCTACTTCGAATGTTGCTTGTTACTTCCCGACTAGTCGAAAAAGATAATAGTGCAATACAAAGTGATCTTCTCGCGAGAAAGTGGCGCCTACATTTTTTTCTTTTATGATTGTATTATAATTACATGTACTGTATTATGTAATAGTTAGTCAACTATCTGACTCGAGTACAGATCAGGGTTGTGCGTCTACGCGTAAACTACGATAGTTTACGTCTACGCGTAGACAATGTAAACTATGTATAAGATGTCATCTATGTAGACAATGAATAATCTATTAGCTCCTGCCCACAGGACGCGGCAACGCTTGCCGTGCGACGAAAGTTCACGTGACAGCCAATCAATATGCTGTTTTCCGTAATAACCTTCTAGCTCTTACAGAAAAACGGCATATTGATTGGCTATCGCGCGAATTTCCGAATTACAACGCTGCACTGGTGCAAAGAAAAAACACAGTTCATTTGTATGAGCTTATTTCTTTAAGAGTTTTAGATTTATTAACTAATAAACTTAAAATTTATAAGAACTTACCACGATGCCACGCAGAATAAACAAAGAATTTATTGAACTTGATTTTATTCTTAAAAAAGGATAATAAATATTATGCTCGTTGTGCATAATATTTGCACAACGAGCATAATATTTGCAGTTACGAATTAAGCAACACATCTTTTTCCCGTTTAAAAGCATACAGGTAAATCAATATTTGACTTACTATAATAATTATGCATTATTTAATATATATGCATTAGTTTTATATAATTGTAATAGGTTATATAACGTAAATTTGATCAAATCTAACTTATGATCTAACCTATATTCTAATTTATTAAAAACTTTTCTTTTGTAGGTCAATCTGTAATAATACAGCTATCACAAGCCAAGATTTGACTCAAATGGACGTTCATCTAAAAGAAGTAATGGTAAAAATATATTTTTTCCTTCATTATATTTCTTGATATTAAGTTTGTTTTCTAGAGACAATATATGTAAGTGTATTAAGCGAAAAGCAAAGACTCCTGCATAAGAATATGAAACAAATTCCTTTATTTCCATCCATCTCTACGATAGAAATGAAAGGCTCTAGTTAATTTCTTTAAGTTATTCACGTTATGCAGAAGTCTCTAATCCTTGCTTATATTACGTCCTGCGGACTCCGCGTACCCTAAATTCGTTATCAAATAGGGCAGATTGGATTTTATATTATACGATAAAATGTTCATGTTCCGCGACCCTCCGAGAACAGTGATGTCACACACACAGATTTCTCTTTTTTTTTCTCTCTGCTTTAATCACCGGAGTTTCCCTATTTCCGTCAAGATTCGTCAAGTTATTTTAGCCATATATTTCCTCTCCAAATAACCTTGAATAACTTCCTGTTCGGAGCAACAATTTTCTTTGAAGACGGACCGACCAGATAATCTTTCATGCTGTTATATGATATTACTAACCTTTGATCTTCGGAAACTCATGCGTTTCCCACGTTATTCATAAATTTTTATTGCGCGCAATCTCTGACTAACCCTAGCGGAACCTTGAAGTCTTTTACTGCCATAGATATCCGATCTTTTACCATATTTATCTCAGGCCTCCCTAAAACCCCACTTCCGAAAAGTTTTGCAACAAAATCGTATACTCATATTTGGACATAAACTTTGGAGCCTGACGCAACTTCCAAAACCCCATCCTCTCGACCGAGGTGACGTTTTTAGTAAAATGAAAAGGCTATACCACTTCTACTTCTCCTCTCGACCGACCCGCAGCCAGGACAGAGTCTTCTCTTCAGCACCCCTTCAGGGTCTCTTAATAACCAAGCCTAGTGGCTTAGACAGATCAGAGTTTCGCCAGTTGTTAATTATTTCGTGCAACGACCTAGTGTATTTTTGGACCATCGTGAGCAGTCCAGCTGAGACCAGTTTCCTATTCTTGGCGCAAACTTAGGTCATCCATCCTCACCGACACGCAGTAATTACACTCTTCATTTTCGACAAATAGCATAGATCCAGCAGTAAGTTATTTATACTTTTTTTTGCCTGAGTGACCCCTGTCTTTTCATTTTCTTCTTTTCTTCTCTCTCTTTTCTTTTCCTTTCCTTTGTTTCCCTTTTTCTAGTCCCTTGGCATTCCGCCTTAATTGTTAAATCAGGTGCCAGTGGCCCAATCTTTTCGATCATACACAGTTGAACATAACGAACACGGAATTTTGCTCAGACCGCGATTGTTTATACATATATGTATACATACACATTATAGAAGCCTATAAATTTTATTTCATTGTGAACATCCGTCTAATCTATATAAACTATATTCTATCTATATAAACTATTCTATCTATATAAACTGTAATCTATATAACTAATAAAACAAGTTGTTTGTAATTGTAAGCTAATCACGTTTTCCAAATAATTATTCTCAATCAAAAAATTCTTCCTTCCCTCAATCGTCGCTCACAGTCCTATCCCAGGTAAAAGGATTCAGTTCCTTGACCTAAATAAAGGACCACCGACATACGTCCATGCCAGATAGAGGGGTCATTCCGATCCTTGATCTGCACCACAGACTTGTGAGTATGTCGGAGCTTGCAAAAGCAAGCGTCAAGTTGCGTTCCTCCTCCAGAACGTAACACTTATTTATTTAACAACTTGTATATAACCAATAAATAATAAATTCTATCCAGATCGTTGATGTTACAAATCAAATCGAAGAAAATAATAAGGAAAACTCTTTAAATAATATAAATCTTGTAAGATAAGATTACCTGGTTTCAACGACAAATCCAGCAACAAATAAATCTACATCTATATCATCAGTTCCACTTCCTCTAAAACGAAGAAAGAAGAAAGAATCATTGGATAGCTTCGTAGACAGAATTTCAGATGAAGAATTGAATGAAATTCATGCCAAGTTATGTAGTTTTTTCTTTGGGTGCAATATTCCTTTTAATGTTATAGAGTCTGATCACTTTAAAAATTTTGTTAAAACTCTTAGAGCAGCTTATGCATTATGCTTACCAGGACGCAAAGCTTTGTCAACAACTTTATTAGAGAAAGAATATGAACGATGTCTCAAAATGTCAAAAAATATTATCAGTACTGAATCGGTGTTATTAATAGATGGTTAGAAAAATACTTCTAATAATACAAAAACTGTTGTAACTATATTGCATAATGCTAAAGGATTTGCTGCATTTCTTAATGCTTGGGATATTACTGGAGAAAGTGAAACTAGTGATAAATTAATTGATATTGTAAATGAATCCATTCAAATAGCAAAGGATTTATATTCCACAACAATATATGCATTAGTATCAGATAATGCTTCAGCGATGGTAAAAATGGGTAAAAATGTATTGTAAAATAAATATTTGGCGTAGTAATTGTAGTAGCCATACTGCAAATTTACTTGCAAAAGATGTTATGAATGAAGATCTAACCAAATGTGTTAAGGATATTTTAAAAGAATTTAAACATTCACTTTTTGAAAAAGCTTTAGTTGATATAGGAGGTACAAGAATAGTAACTCCTTGTGATACTTGTTGGTGCACATATCGAGATTCATACGCATGTTTATTAAAAAACCTTCATTATATGAAAAGATTAATAGTTGATGATGATCGATTTAAATTAATGAAAACAGTTGTCAAAATATTGATATTTAATAATGAATTTATTGATTCAATAAAAGATAATATTGAACTTTTTGAAGCAATATGCAAATTGATAAATGTTGCGCAAAAATCTGAATCTTTGCTTGCAGAAGTAGCACATCTTTGGTTAACTGTTCATTTTCCACAGAAATTCTGGAACTTTCAATCTGTATTAGAACGTCGAAAAAAATGGCACTTAATATTTATGTACTTGTTGCATATTATTTGCATCCTAAATATCACGAGGATGTAAATGAAACGCTGACAACTGAACAATTAAAGAAGATACAAGTTTTTTTATTAAATATTCTCGATGAAAAAGGAATAGTTGATCTTCATACGTTTAATGAAAGAACAGGGATCTTTCACACTTTATTTAAAAAGCATGTTGAAGATCCAATAATATTTTGGGACATGGTAAAAGTGCATCATCCAAATTTATCTTCGTTAGCGTTAAGATTGCAAAAAATACCTGCATCATCAGCACAAATTGAAAGAGTATTTTCAAATTGGTCTTTTGTACATTCACCCATTTGCAATCGTTTAGATTTTGAACGATCTAGAGAACTATTACGTATATACTACACACATAAAATTCATGATTCAAATATTTCTAATAATTATTAGTATCTCTTATTTACCTCACAAACATACAAACATTTTGTAAACTTTTGAAGATTATTCAAATATTCTCGAGAATTATTTGTAAATGTTTATAAAATGTGCAAATGTCCATTTAAACCTACACAGGTCACAAATCGTAAAACATTTCTTCCAAAATATAATACACAATATTTTAAAAACACTTCAAATATTTTTAAAATATCTTTAAATAATTTAAAAATATTGTGTGCTGCTTGAGTTAAACGTTCATATAACTATTGTGTTTATGGGATATTTATTAAATATATAAATTGGTAAATTTTTTCTGTTGCCTTTGGCTATATATATATCGAATCACAGAAGTTTGTTAGAAATCATATAATTGTTTATTTGAAATTTTATTTTACAGTTTATTTAAATTTATGTTGATTTAATTTGTATACATATTCTGTAAAACCAAAGCTTAATATATACAGGGTGAGTCAATTAAAGTGTTACAGACTTATATCTTGGAAATGAATAATTTTAGAGAAAAATGTTTCAGACAAAAGTTGTATGGTGTTAAATGGGACATAAGAAGGTATCATTGATTAGACCTTGATTAGCCATTTGAAGATTACGTGAAGGTTACCAACAATTCTTCAAACGGAACGCCCTACTTTTTTTGGCATATTCTTATAACGTATTTCAAGAGCTTTCCAAAACACTACAACAAAGTATTTTTTTGTTAAGTACATCCCGAGTTATGAAGCTTCAAAGTTGCAGTACCGCCGGCATTTGCATTATCCAAGGTGTACCGCATGGAGGTTGCACGGTCGGATTTACACCTCTTTGTATGTGAGTGTGTGCGTGCGTGCGTGCGTGCGTGTGTGCGTGTGTGTGTGTGTGCGTGTTCGCACGCACGCACGTACGCACGCACACACACACATACAAAGAGGTGTAAATCCGTTCGTGCAACCTCCACGCGGTACGCCTTGGGTAATGCTAATGCCGACGATATTGTAAATTTGGAACTTCATAACTCGGGATGTACTTAACAAAAAAATATTGGGTGAGTGCAAAAGTTCGTGCGGAGTTTCAATAGATGGAGTTATAAGCGTCGTAAAGTGTTGTCATTAATACTTTCATCTACATATTATATAACGTTGGAAAGGTGACGTCTTCAGCTGTTATTAAAAAAAAAATCATTTGTTTTCATACAAACTGCTTCGAGAAATATCACTTTAAAAATAAGTATCGATAAGGTGCATTTACGGCATGTTATGCTTTACGAGTTTCGGAAGGAAATAAACGTTGCTGCAGCCGTAAAAAACATTCAGGATGTTTATCAGGATGAAGCACCAGCTAAACGAACTGCGGAAAAATGGTTTGCTAAATTTCGGCACGGAGAATTTAACCTTGAAGACGAGCCACGCTCTGGTCGACCTTCTGACATTGATGACGATGTTTTGCGTACTTTAGTGCTCAATAATCTGCGAATTTCAACAGAAGGAGTTGCTACAGCACTAAACATTGATCGATCAACCGCTTTTCGGCGTTTAAAAAAGATGGGATTCGATTTGAAGCTCGATATATGGGTGCCCCATTTGCTGACCGAGAAGAACAAAATCAAGCGAATTTCTGCAGCCGTTTCTTTACTCGGGCGGCTCAATAACGAGTCGTTTTTGGATCGACTAGTGACGGGCGATGAGAAATGGATCCTCTACAACAATGTTCAGCGCAAACGGACATGGAAACAATCAGGTGAGCATGGTGACGCAATGCCAAAGGCCAGTTTGCACCCGATGAAGGTGATGCTCTCTGTTTGGTGGGATTGCAAGGGCATAATCTATTTCGAGCTTCTCCCCGCTGGCGAAACGATTGATTCGGACAAGTACTGTCGCCAATTAACCAATCTGAATCGAGAAATAAAAGAGAAACGTCCGATTTTGTCAAATCGCAAGGGAGTCGTCTTTCATCACGACAACGCCAGACCACACGTTTCGAAAAAGACGCTGCGCAAACTGAAGAGCCTGAAATGGGATGTCTTAACGCATCCATCGTATTCTCCTGATATCGCACCATCTGACTATCACTTGTTCCAGTCATTGCAAAATTATTTAAATGGAAAAAACTTTGACTCTTTGGAGGCCTTAAAAAACGGCGTCTCTTCGTTCTTCGAATCTAAACCGCGCAGTTTTTATGATCGAGGCATCCGTATGCTGCCAGAACGTTGGGAAAAGATTATAGAAAACGATGGAGAATATATCATTGATTGAATAAAGATTTTTGTTTGCCTAATCACTGTGTGACTTTTACTCACAAACTCCGCACGAACTTTTGCACTCACCCAATACTTTGTTGTAGTGTTTTGGAAAGCTCTTGAAATACGTTATAAGAATATGCCAAAAAAAGTAGGGCATTCCATTTGAAAAATTATTGGTGACCTTCACGTAACCTTCAAATGGCTAACCAAGGTCTATTCAATGATACCTTCTTATGTCCCATTTGACACCATATAACTTTTGTCTGAAACATTTTTTTCTAAAATTATTCATTTCCAAGATATAAGTCTGTAACACTTTAATTGACTCACCCTGTATATATATCATATATATGTATATATATATATATGCATATAATAAATAGTTTATTTCAAACAGAATATATATATGTATATGTAAAATGTAAAATATTAAAGTTGTAAGAATAAGTTTTAATATTTTCCTTAATTTAATCCTAAGAATATATCAATAAATTTATTAATATTTCTCTTAAAAAGTTTGATTTTTTACAATTTAACTTTGTAGTTAAATGTATTAATTATTACAATAAAATAAATATTTAATACAATTTATTACCCTTTTTGAACATTATATTTGCTTATGATTAACACACTCACATTAGGGAGAGTCTACAACCTTGCTTTAAACCTTAAACCGTAAGCAAATTGATCAACCATAGTCGATTATTCCAAGGATACGTTTCTTTCCAGATTATTCTAAGAATAATCGATTGTGGTTGGTCAATTTGCTTACAGCTTACGGCTTAAAGCAAGGTTATAGACCCTCCCTTAGATATACGTGAGTGTGGTAACTGTTTTATAGTTTAATTCTTTTATGTTGTACTTATTAATAGTAAAATGTACAATAGTCTACGTAGTTTACATTGTCTACATTGTCTACGTGGAAAAAAGGCCATGTAAACAATACATAGACTACGCGTAAACAATCCATGTAGACGTAAACTTGAAATCTACGGCACAACCCTGGTACAGATGGCTATAACTGCAACAAGTCGTATTTAATCGCATAATTCGGTCGCTTTCCTTTCATACTTTCATATGCAATTCGTAAAAGACAATAAAAACGCAAAAAATTGAACGACAAATATTACAGAACAAGTATTCGTGAAAAGAGAACTTCTTTGTTGGTCGTCATTAAATATAATAACAATAGTCGAGCGGCGACAAGATGACAAAACGGAAGAACAGGCCCGACAACTAAGATAATTCAGTAATGAAATATACTAGAAGGTTGCTGTAGTGTTTTCCTTTTTTTCCTTTTAAAAATCGAGTATATGAAGCGAAACGGACAATAATATTTCACGTGCCACAAGGCTAATTGAATGCTACTACGGTAGTCCGAGTCTTTAGCAGGCCCTCAGGAGTCCTCGAATTCCTCGACGACTGTCTGATCACCTTCTCTCTCCCTCCTCTTTTTCTTTCTCCACCATTTCTTTTTCTTTGCCATTTCAGCCATATCCTACCATCGTCGTCGATCCGGTGTGCCACCGTGCCTATGTGAAGCCCCAACCGAGAGGAACTCGAGGATCACACGCGGAGGAGCATCTTGTATCAACTGGGCGAGAGGACAATAATTAACCAGCGGTTAGTTTACGTTGCCCCCCGCAGTTTCCGGAGGTCCAATGTATATCCTTTGCTGGCAGAGATTCCCAACTTGCGTTTCGCGATCGTATATCCACTTTGGTGGATATACGATCGCGAATTTTATTTAGTTAATGTTTATGCGTATACACACGAAAAATATAGATTTTACATTGCCAAATTCAAAATTTGAAACTATTATTATAAAATATTTTATAGCAATAAGGAAAAAGAATCGCTGTATCATGAAAAAAAATCATGAAAAATAAAATTACGTCTGAAATTTAAAATGTATGATTCATTATTTGTTTATATTAAAAATAAAAAAATGTGAGTAAAAACAAAAATATTACTATCATTCGTGAAACAATGTAATTAACAAATATAAGTACAAAGAAGCGAATAAAATAACGATGATGCACATTTACAATGATGAAAAATAGGCCTTGATTTTCGTGTATATACAGGGTGTCCAATTTTAAAGTTTACAGTGCTATATTTCGCAAACCGATAATTTTATTGAAAAATTTTTCAAACAAAAGTTATAGGGTTCAGAAGGAGACATCTGGCGATAACCTTGGCTTGACCTTGGATTGTCATTTGAAGGCCACATAAAGGCCAACTTTAAAATCCTAAATGGGAGCTCCCATTTTTTATTGCATATTCTTATAGACTTTGTAGAGACGTTGTCGACCTTCTCAAAACACTACCTACTTTTGTCTTTTGCGTAAGCCATTCCCAAGATATGAAGCTTCAAATTTGACATACCGCCGGCATTCGCATTACCCGATGCACACCGCGGGGAGATTGCTCGGTCGGGTTTGTACATCATAGTTTACTTTCCTTCGGGAATCACCTCGATACCACTTTCGCTCATCAATGGATAGGTCGGGATTTTCCAGTTTGGTGGCCATCAAGATCATCCGACCTTATTCCTCCGGATTTTTATCTGTGGGGATTTTTTAAAGACGCAATGTTCCGCCAATCACCAACGTGGCAGAATATGATGGATTGCATCAGAAATGCGTGCCGAGCGATTCCAGCAAATGTTCTTCTGAAATTCGTCGAAAATTTCGAAAAGCGAGTTCGAGTATGCCGAGCTGTCGATGGCGGCGTTTTCGAACATTTATGAATGAGCCCCCTCCCCGCACACACCCACATCCACACCCACATCCACATACACACATGCATACCCACACCCATATACGCACATGCACACGCACACACACATACACACACACACACAAAATCGGGCTTTTTTAGGGTCACTATGATGTACAAATCCGACCGAGCAACTTCCCCACGGTATATATCGGGTAATGTGAATGCCGGTATGTCAATTTTGAAGCTTCATATCTTAGGAATGTCCTACGCAAAAGACAAAAGTAGGTAGTGTTTTGAAAACGTCTCGACAGGAACTACAAAAATATACAATGAAAAATAGAGGATTCTATTCAGGATTTTAAAGTTGACCTTTACATGACTTTCAAACGACAATCCAATGTCACCGTCAGATGTCCTCCTCTGAACTCTACAACTTCTGTTTGAAACATTTTTCAATAAAATCATTGGTTTGCGAAATATAGCACTGTAAACTTTAAAATTGGACACCCTGTACATGTCGAAATAGTGAGAAATTGAGCAATAAACATACAAGTGTATACAATTGTATAAATATTAGTAGTATTGGGCTGGTAGGTAGGAAAGAGGATAAATCTTAAGAATAAGTATTAAGAATAAGTATTAAGAACAAGTATTAAGAATAAGTATTAAAAATAAGTTAAGAATAAGGATTAAGGGTAAGTAGATAACTATATTATTGTACCATACAATACATATTAGCATATTGTTACATTCATATTGTATTCAAATTAAAATAAAATTGTTAAAAAGTAAAAAAAATAAGAAAATCTAATAATAGTACTTTCAATTTTACTCGTCCTATATATTTTCTTGATATTGCGTTTGCCGTGTATATAGAAAAATGTGGGCTCGTTTCCGATTACTATACGTTAATGACATTACGCGGTTGAAATTATTTAGATATTTCAAATGTTTCGAAGATTTAGGTTCACAGCCCAATCTACAGGGTGTCCTATTTTAAAGGATCCACTTAAATATCTCAGAAACATTGCGTTATATAGAAAAATATTTCAGATAAAAGTTTGGCTTGAAGAGGGACATAAAACAGCGATAGCATTTTGTTTATAGATGGCGCCACTTTCGAGATATTCACTGATTATCAATTTTCTTTAATGGTAATCACACTTTTTTATTATGTCATCTCTTTTTATCAATTAATTTGAACAACTTTAGTTCGAAAGATTTTTTTATTCGCATAATATTTTTTTAGATATTTAAAGAAAACTTGGTAACTTTTTCAATATTTAACTCACGATATTTCGCTGATTATTCGTCGAAAGAAAAAATAATATTAGAAAAAATACTATTTTACTTTATTTACTATCAAGAATATATTACTATAATAATGCTCTAACTTTTGTTAATTTAATAATTTTGAAATTTCCTAAGGTCGATAAGTTAACAAAAATTAGGGCACTATTATAGTAATATATTCTTGATAGTAAATAAAGTGAAAAAGTCTAATACTAATTTTTCTTTCGACGAATATTTTGCGAGATATCGTAAGTTAAATGTTGAAAAAATTACCAAGTTTTCCTTAAATATCTCAAAAAATATTAAGCAAATAAAAAAATGTTTCAGACAAAAGTTGTTCAAATTAATTGGTAGAAAAGATGATGTAATAAAAAAATTGGGATTTCCATTTAAGAAAATTGATGATCAGTGAATATCTTGAAAGTGGCGCTATCTATAAACAAAATGCTATCTTTGTCTTATGTCCCCCTTCAAGCCAAACAACTGTTTTCCTAAATATTTTTTTATTTAACGCAGTGTTTCTGAAATATTTGAGTAGATCCTATAAAATGGGACATCCTGTATAAAACACTTGTGGATATACAGGGTATACCAAAAGTCTGGAAACGGTCGAATATTTCATAAATTATGTATTTTAGAAAGAAATGTTTCAAACAAAAATTATTTGGTTCGAGGGGGGACATAAGATGGTGTCATTGGATTGACCTTGAGTGAACGTTCCAAGGTCATACGGAGTTCAATTTTGTTTTCTTAAGCAGAATCTCCTATTTTTCATTACATATTCTTATAGCTCATCTCAAGAGCTTTCCAAAACACCATAAATAAGTTATATTTTATTGAGTATTTTCCGAGTTATGGCGCTTGAAAGTTACAATAGCCGACATTAGCCAAGGTGTACCGTGTGGAGGTTGCACAATTGGATTTACACCTCTTGTGTATGTGTGTGTGCGTGTATGTGTGTGTATGTGTGTGTGTGTGTTACAGCAGAGATAAGCAGCTACTTGTTCAAAGGATCTAACCTGGTCACTATATCCTCGCATCATTAGTAGTAATTCTTTCTGAAAAGAATCGACAGAAGATTCAATGAATGCGGACCGTAGACTAGGGGAAGATTCAAATATTGAAATTATTATACTTTTCATAGTTCTTTTCCAATAAAGGTCTTGCTACATTAATCGTTCTGATTTGACCTGTAGTCGAACGTTTTCCTATCCTGGATATATTCAGCTCTTCGTATTACGACACACTATCAAGCAACTGAGTGAAATTTCAGTGGCATCCAGAATGGTATTGTCTGAAAGAGAAAGAATTGCTTTACTGATAATGCGAGGATATGGTGATCGCGTTAGATCCTATAAACAAGTAGCTGCTTTATTTAACAATACTTATCCAGAGCATGAACCGATTTCGAAGTCTACAGTCTAGAAAACGATTTGATGAAACAGGATCTGTCAAGGACCGACAACGCACTGGTAGACCAAAATTAACGAAAACTTGGATAAGAGTTTCGAAATGATGTAAACATTCGTCGAAAATCTTCATTCTACTTTGAGGAAGGCAGCATAGGCACATGAGATTAGTACAATGTCCATTCATCGTATTTTAGTGAAAGAGAAATGGCGTCTTTTCAAAATTAAAATCACTCAGGAGCTATCGGAAGATGATTTTGATCGAAGAAATGAATTCTGCGACGAAATGTATCGATACGATGATAATAATAACTTTTTCGATCATATAATTTTTTCCGACGAAGCTTCTTTTGAATTGAATGGAGCGGTAAATCGGCACAATTGCCGATATTGGAGTGATGAAAATCATCACTGGATGCGTGATATCCGCACGCAGTATTCCCAAAAACTTAATGTTTGGGCGAGTTTTTGCGAACGTGGTATTGTCGGAACATTCTTCATTAATGGGAATTTGAACGCGGCGATCTATCAGGAGCTATTGCAAAATAGTCATACCCGCTCTTGAAAATATGTTTGATGGGAACATAGAAAATATTCGGTTCCAACAAAATGGTGCAGGCCCACATTATGCAGTAGCAGTATGACAATTTTTGAATAATATTGGGTTGACAAATAAGTTCGGTTTTTGTTTCAGTGTAAGTTTTATGCGGATTCGCTCTTTTTCTCAGCGCTATCGTGCAAATCGAATACACATTTGAAAGGTTATGTTTCACTGTTTATGTTGTGCTGTGTTTGGTTTGGCTAACATCAGTATTGTGTGTGCTGCGTAGCTGTGAACATGGAAATAAATAATGTGCATTATCGTCACATTTTGCTCTATTATTTTAAAAAAGGCAAACGAGCTGCGGATGCTCATAAAAAGATATGCCGTGTGTATGGAGATGATGCCTTAACAGAACGCGTATGCCAAAAGTTGTATGCCAATTTCCGTTCTGGAGATTTCGACGTCAATGATGCGCCCTGCTCCGGTCGCCCGACCGAGATTAATTCAAATGACATTAAGGCTATAATCGAAGTAAATCCATCCCAATCGGTACAAGAGATTGCTACGACATTGAATGTATCCCACACAAGCGTAGAAAAACATTTGCGCCACCTGGGATACGTTTCTCGGCTTAATGTTTAGGTGCCGCATCAATTAACCGAAGCTAACTTGATCACACGCATATCCATCTGCGATTCGCTACGGAAATGCCAAGAAAACGACCCATTTTTGAAACGAATGGTGACGGGTGACGAAAAATGGGTCGTCTACGATAATGTAACGCGTAAAAGATCATGGGGGCACAGCAGCAAGCCACCGCAACAACCTCGAAGGCGGGATTGCATCCGAAGAAAATAATGCTCTCCGTATGGTGGGATTTTAAGGGTGTCATCTATTACGAATTATTATCGTCAGGCAAAACGATTGATTCAACTATATACTGTTCGCAATTGACGAAATTGAACCAAGCAATCCGCACAAAACGTCCAGAATTGGCAAATCACAAGGGTGTCGTCTTCCACCACGACAACGCCAGACCTCATACGTCATTGACCACTCGGAACAAATTGCTTCAGCTTGACTGGGATATTTTGCCTCATCCTCCGTATTCACCGGATCTTGCACCTTCCGATTATCATTTATTCCTGTCGCTGCAGAACTCTATGAACTCTATGAATGGGAAAACCTTCAATGATGAAGAGGCCGTTAAAAACCACCTGGATTAGATTTTCGCCGATAAGCCCAAGACGTTTTACGAACGCGGCATAATGAAGTTGGTGGAAAGATGGGTAGAGGTGTCATCGATAAAGATGGCCAATATGTAATTGATTAAAATTTATCTTGTGTATCAAAAAATTGTGTTTTATTCTACTCTGAAAAACCGAACGAACTTATTTGCCAACCCAATAGTTAATATTAGAACTAACCGATATATGTAACAAAGAACAACAATATGAAAAATTTAATATACTCGCACATGTATAGTGTGTTGCCCTTCACAAGTCTCTTCTTCTCACGTAACAGGGTAATAATTTGACGTTTGAAAATTTACAGATTCTAAGGTCCATGCATGCATCCTCTTGCTTGACATACTTACGCGCACACATAATTAACCATCGATTGACCTATTTATGTATACAGTTTGGTAACTTATGTAGCTGTAACCAA
This sequence comes from Harpegnathos saltator, assembly GCF_003227715.2. Lineage (NCBI taxonomy): Eukaryota > Metazoa > Arthropoda > Insecta > Hymenoptera > Formicidae > Harpegnathos > Harpegnathos saltator. Next base: position 120,546 of record NW_020230662.1, on the reverse strand, counting down.
TGAAAACGTAGGACTGATTAAAACAAACGTAAAAGTCCTGTACTGTTATGTGATATGCGTAATAATTACGGAGTTATTAATTATAGAAATTTGACGAGTAACCGCGTGCCAAGATGGATGATTGGAACAGTATTGCAGCCACTCGGGCAATCCAGTCAATCTAATATAATGGGGCTGAGTGACAAATTACTCCGTTACTACCGTGTCGGCGACGACGATCGGTCGCCGCATAGCCGACGACCGCCGCAAACCCCCTCGCACCGCACCGACGAACCGTGTCGCGACACCTAGGCAAGAGCCGACTTTTACCAAGCAACCTCAGTAAAACGCTTCGGGAAAAATCCCTACAAAAGGGGTAACCGCCGAAATCGCATGCATCGATTTTAAAAAATTCAAGGACAAATCCTCGATCGCGTTAATCATCTCGACGAGAATTAAGGGTATATAAGCCATTTTCTCGACAAGGTAGAGAGAATTTTACGGAGCAGAACTCCCAGGAAGCAGCAGCAGCAAGCAGCAGGCAAACCGAAAGCTTCTAGCAAGGAAGACCAGGCAGAGAATTGAGAGATCACCGAAAATTGGAACACCAGGACTCAGACCGTGAGGAGAACTCCAATGAGCGTGGCCTAGGAGGGTGAGTAGATCTTCCATTCCGACCGTACCGATACCGGGAAGGTCTACAAGATCCGTCGGATCACGCTCACACGAGAACCCGTCTCATGACGAACCGAACTACCGCGAATCTCTGTGCCGTCGAAGAGAAATATACGTGACCGTCCGGTCTGTAAGTGATAGCAGTTAGCCGTCTTCCAGAATAGTTTATAAGTTTCTGTATCTCTAAGTCGGATAGCAATTAGCCGCCGTCTCACAAAGGGAAGGTCAGAAAAAGGAACGCCATTTCTGCATGAAACCTCCAAATTGTAGGATTCGATGAGCAATTTTCAAAACATCCGGTTTTGGGCGTTTCCAGAAAGTATATTTAGAGAAAATTTCATTTTTATTTGTGCACAAGCATGTGATCAATATTGAGGCATTTGTAGCAAACGTTGGCGAAGTGCAAGTTGACCGAGTGGCAACGCGCGTGAGTCGCACGCGAGAGATCCATGTTCGACTCTCGATGGTACTTGATAATTTTTTTTGTTTTTCATAATTTTTGCATTCGTATAGAATGGGTTATCTTTTTTGGTCATTGATAGAATAAATTTATTGTTTTAGAAAAAGGGCCCATTACCACCCCTGTCGTACTTGAACAAAATATATGATAGACCTATTTCTTTATATACATATGATCATATAGATGAATAATTTTACAGTGCTATTTTTTCATATTTTTATGCAATCTTGCAGGTACAAACCTTTGGATAGTATTTGTCGTAGTAGCATGCAAAACAATATACCTTGCGGCACCATGAACATTTGGCAAAAGATTATATGCTACATAAATATAAAGATATTTTTATATCTTCAGAGAAACAGACTTACTTTACATTAACAAAAATTTTTTTTTCTTTGCACAATTTAGACGCATACCAGGCGTACTTTAACATTTTTTGAAATATAGGAGCAGATAGTTGGTTATGAATTAAAGAATGTATTTTAATAATATCCGATCTATTTGTAATTTCTCGTTGTTCTTGAAATAAGATCGAAGCGTTCTATAAATGTGACAAGAAGATTTTTATTTGTCGAACAAGTACACGTCACACGGTTGACAAAATGGTGTACATTTCGGTGGGATAATCTTTTATGTGCAGGTTGATGTGTTGACTGCTTCCGAATTGTAAAAGATGTTGTCACATAACGATACACAGTCTGTCCCAGGTCCAGTGAGACTGGTCTAAAAAAAATACAATGCGTTTATTATTTTGATTTTTTATTCTTGTTTATTCAAAATAGTCTCCTTCTGAGTCAATACAGCGCTGGAAACGTTCAACAAATTTTTCGAAACATTTTTTATACTCATCGGCTCGAATGGCCTTTAGTATGGCGGTCGAACTTTAGTATCCGATCGAACTCGTCGAATTCTGGTCCACAATCATTGTAGAACTCCCAGATAATATCTGGGCACACACAGCGGTCGCTTCGAAGAATTTCTTTGACTTTCTCGATATTTTTTTCATTGCGAATGGTTTTTGGCGGCGGTGCTTAGTCATCGTCTGCAAGGTCCTCACGACCGTCACGGAATCGGCCAAACCAACAGAAAATCTGTGCACGGGACATGCATTCATCTTCGTACACATTTTTTAGCGTTTCGTACGTTTCTGCATCACTTTTACCCAATTTAAAAGTTGGTTTTTCGACCGACGTACACAAAGTGACTTTACATAAAATGTCAAACCATAGTGAAATATCAACCGAATTCGCTCAAATTTTGAAGTTAAGTAGATGAAGGATAGAACATTCACCTACTATCATTCACTCATAGATATCACTGCGCTAAGAACTTTGATGGAACCAGTCTTATCGTATCTGGGACAGACTGTGTAGATCTATTTGACCACTCCAAGAGTCCAAGATAAGCAAGAAATCCTTTTCTTGGACATACAGTTTTAAAATTTTGTTGAGATATTTCTTATAAGTATCTGATTGTAATTACCCTGACTTTGTACAAGTTGCGTAAACATTCCCAAATTCTTCATGTAGTTGTTCAACGTCTTTCATTACTCATGGTCCAAAGTGTCCTCCAGGTTCTTGAAGACATAAGAATACTTTTGGCAGTAGTTTTCTAGACATTATAGCGTATTGCACAGTACAAGAATGTGTCATTTTATTCATACTTGCTATTACTACTTCTGTAACTTTCTATCCTTTGAACGTTAACGTTCTTTTCGGGTGGATTTTATACTCGCAGCTTGTCTGGTCGGTGTTAATAACCTAATCAGGATCAAATTTTGAAGTTATCTGCGAAACTTGCTGTTGAACTAATGTTGCTGATTCTAAAGTCTGATCCAAAGAGAGTCTATCCTTTCTGCCAACAAAACGGGTAATTTTACGTTGTCGAATTTTATGGTTTTGCTTGAATCTCTTCACCGATCTCAACGATGCTGTAAATTTAAAATCTTTCAAGAGGAACTGATACGCTGGTTGCATCGCCCACTGCTACAACGTTTTTGTAGTTACTTGCTGTTTTTGATCCCCAGCTTCTTTAAATTGGTTATACGTCCATACATATACATGTATTGTATATCAATTATATGGTATTTATCATGTTGATTCCCATTTCTTTCCACATCTCTCTTCCATATTAATAATTGTTTTGCGGAATGTAAATGTCTTGTAACTTTCCGATGAATTGTTTTCCAACTCCAATTAGAATGTAACTGCGCTGCCATTACATTCTAATTGGTTACACTTTTTATTTTTATATCCCACGGAATAGGATTTTGAAGACGTTTCATCTTGATTTCTGGTTCGTACGTTTCACCGTTGCTTGAGGGAGACCCGAAAGATTCGTTATCATCCGGAGAAAATTTCTCAATGTTCGTAAGGTTTTCCGATACATTACTCTCATCGCAATCGACGAGTTTCTCCATATTGGCAATTGTCACATCCTCGACGATATCTTTCATTTTTTCATAAATCATTTTTTTATAAATCATTTTTTCATAAATTATTCCCAGTGCTTTAGATATATCAGTTATGATATCGCTTACAATACTTGATATCATCTCCTCTTCCTGTAGCAAATGTATTGTATGCTGAATGGCATCAGCCAATAACTGCTGTTTTTTATTATTTGCACATGGTTTTAATGAAGACTCATGAGAGTCATGAGCTGTGATCGAAAAATTCGGTGTACTCTCCATTGCAGACGCTAGACGTTTATAAGTAAGTAACTTCGAATCTCTTCTGTTAGCAATCATACACGTATGAAACAAATAGCGATCGGCAGTCGCGATAGATATATTAATATATCTATATAATTCACTTCAATCTTATTACAAGAACAACGAGAAATTACAAATAGATCGGATATTATTAAAATACATTCTTTAATTCATGACCAACTATCCGCTCTTATATTTAAAAAAATGTTAAAGTACGCCTGGTATGCGTTTAAATTGTGCAAAGAAAAAGAAATTTTTGTTAATGTAAAGCAAGTCTGCTTCTCTGAAGATATAAAAATATCTTTATGTTTATGTAACATACAATCTTTTGCCAAATGTTCATGGTGTCGCAAGGTATATTGTTTTGCATGCTACTACGACAAATACCATCCAAAGGTTTGTACCCGCAAGATTGCATAAAAAAAATGAAAAAATAGCACTATAAAATTATTCGTCTATATGATCATATACAAAGAAAGAGGTCTGTCATATATTTTGATCAAATACGACAGGGGTAATGGTGGGCCCTTTTTCTAAAACAATAAATTTATTCTATCAATGACCAAAAAAGATAACCCGTTCTATACAAATGCAAAAATTATGAAAAACAAAAAAAAATTATCAAGTACCATCGAGAGTCGAACATGGATCTCTCACGCGCGACTCACGTGCATTGCCACTCAGTCAATTTACACTTCGCTAACGTTCGCTACAAATGCCTCAATACTGATCACATGCTTGTGCACAAATAAATATGAAATTTTCTCTAAATATACTTTCTGGAAACGCCCAAAACCGGGTGTTTTGAAAATTGCTCATCGAATCCTACAATTTGGTGTAGAGTTCATGAAATGGCGTTCCTTTTTCTGGCCTTCCCCTTGTTAGTTAAACATGTTCTTTTTACTATGCCTTTTTACGATATTTTTTTGTTTCCTCTAATATTAGTTATATTATCCATTAGTTACAGAGTAAGAAATAAAGCAACACTTCTCGTCAAATCATTAAAATTTGAACATCTTGGCTATTTCCGCACATTGACACTTGCGAAGTTCGATTATATTAGGTACAAATGAATAATCCAAATTATTTTAAGTAGTTATGAAACCAATTTTAAATTGAATAGATTTTCCCGCCCTTTTGTGATTATGCAATGTTGACATATGGCTATTAAAAAGAACATATAGTTTGGCGAAAGGCCCAACATAACCTTCAAAAGTATTCAGTTCAGTACAGTAGAAAATGGCAACAGATAAGGTGCATATCCGATACTGCATTCTTTACGATTTCCAACAAGGAAAAAATGCGTGCGAATCGATTTGTTCCTTTCTCGGCGAAGGTGTTGTATCGTACGATGTGTGCGCATTTTGGTTTAAGCAGTTTAAAAGCGGTAATTTCAGTCTAATCGACAAACAACGCGCTGGAGGTTCTCGGAAATGCGATAATGATGATTTGGAACAACTGCTCGCTGAGAATTCGGCACAAACATAAAAAGAGCTTGCAGAACAGTTCAAAGTAACTCAGTAAACGATTTTTCCAAACGCCTACATGAGATGGGAAAGATCCAGAAAGAAGGAAAATGGGTTCCGCATGAACTCACCGAAACCAACAAAAATCAACGAGTGGCAGCGTGTCTTTCTCTTCTCAATAAGCAGCATCGAAAGTCTTTCTTCTGGAAAATCGTTACGGGCGATGAGAAATGAATATTCTATGACAATCCGAAATGCAGAAAGTCATGGGTAAATCCCGGCGAATCATCAAAATCGATCGTAAAACCCAATCGCTTCGGAAAGAAGGTTCTTCTCTGCATTTGGTGGGATATCAAGGGCGTGCTTTATTATGAGTTGTTGGAACTGAGTGAAACAGTTACTGCGGACTGCTACCAACGTCAATTAATCTGCTTGAGTGAGGAATTGGAACGAAAACGCCCGTATACTGGCAAAGGAGAACGTCCAGTGAAATTGTTGCATGACAACGCAAGGCCACATATTGCTTCCAGTACAAAAGACATTATAATGAGTCTTGGCTGGGACATCTTGCAGCACCCGGCGTATTCACCAGACATTTCTCCATCCGATTATCACTTGTTCCGATCGATGCAACACGCCTTGTCCGATATGAACTTCCAATGGAGATCCGAAAATGGCTTGACGACTTTATTGTGTCCAAAGACGTAACATTTTTCCGAGATGGAATTCATTAGTTGCCTGAAAGATGGCTTAAAGTTATAGAAAGTAACGGCGGATACTTTGATTAAACAATTTAATTTACTTTCTTTTAAAATAAACCTTAAATGTCGCTGAAAAAATTGGATTATTCATTTGCACACCTAATATACAGGGTGTCCCATTTAACCTGACAAATCGTAATATCTGGAAAACTACATGTCGGATCAAAAAAGTGGGTAATGAAATTTGTTCGTCTCGAAGAGGGACATCCAATGATATCAAACTCGATCTCCCCCCCACTCCCAGGGGATAGGAGTGGGGGGAAACTTTGAAATCTTAAATGGGAACCCTCATTTTTTATTGCAGATTCGGATTGTACGCCACAAAATACGTAAGTTTCGTCCGAAACTTTTTTTTTGATTCGTGATAAATGGCGCTGTAATCGCAAAAAATTAGATTTTCTGCAATTCTCCAGAAATGATCATTGGATTGAAAAATAGAAAAATATTTGTTCAATATTTTTAAAATATTTTTAAAAAACATAATAACAGTTATTCCCCCCCCCATCCTCTCGGGGTAGGGTGGGTGGTAACGTTCAAATCTCAAATGGGGACCCACATTTTTCATTGCAGAATTAGATTTTACGTGAAGTTTTTATGGAAACAATTTTTTTCATTCGTGATAGATAGCGTTGAATTTTTCCGAGAAACTACTTTTAGCGTTACCCAGGAACAACGACGAGGACGTAGTAACTTTCTATTCCCTTCGGGGTGCTTGTTTTAGGTGAGTCCCCTCGCCTCTCACCATCGGGGTGATTTTGCATAATTAAATTGTTAGTGGCATCTTTCCATCGTCCGCGCCCATACAACTTAAGAGACGATCATTATTAGACACTTACCTTTCTAATCAGGAGAAGTGCTTAATCAATTTTTGAAGAGTGTTCCATGCCACTATCATTCTCTTCTTATTTTGCATCATGGATTATGTACTGAACTGTGCAAGAAAAAATTGAAATGATTTTCATTTATGGCGAATGTAGGAGAAATTTTGACGATGCTGTCAATTTGTATACTGAGCGTTTTCCTGAAAGAGTACGATCACGTTCTTCTTTCGTTAGAGTTGTTACACAGTTTTGTACTGATGGAAGTGTACAACTGAAGAAAAGAACACGTAAAGCTACTGTTTGTGAAGAAAATAATCAAATATCAGTACTAGCTGCAAATTAATTATGCAAAATCACCTCGATGGTGAGAGGCGAGGGGACTCACCTAAAACAAGCACCCGAAGGGAACAGAAAGCTACTACGTCCTCGTCGTTGTTCCTGGGTAACGCTAAAAGTAGTTTCTCGGAAAAATTCAACGCTATCTATTACACCGAAAAAATCGTATTCTTAATTTTAGAAAAATTCCCTCTAAAGCTTTCTTCTAATCGAATATTGTAAAATCTTCAGAATATTCCCCTCTAAAAGTCTTTTATTTAGAATAACATCTAAAATAAAGAAAATATTCTAAAATATATATATATATTTCGTCGCCAGTTGGTTGACACTCGCGCTCGCGCGTAAACTATAGCCTACGCAGCTTTTATTACGTTGCCGTTTTGTGTCCTGAACGTGTCCTGAACGTGTTTTGAAGGAAGTCTAATCTAGTGATGTAGTGCTGAAACATGGAAGAAGTGAAAAAGTGGCTGCTTGAACATAATTTATCGGAATTAGTCTGCCGTTTTGAAAGTAAGTACGAATTATTGAAAAAGTGTATGAGTATTACGTAACCTAGACTGAAATGATTCGTCAAAATAATAGCGAAACAACGTTGAAACGATGTCGATGTTGTTTCGACAAACCGTTTCTGACTGAGAAGTACTGATGCACACTCAAACCTCGTCGACAGTTTATCCAACAGCCAAGCGTGTGTCGCCACGTGAATACAACGTACATTCCACGTGGATTCGACGTACGTTTTTGTGAGGCTACTACTATTTATCCATATTAGAGGGATATTCTAATTCTTATTAGAATATCTCATTAGAATATTTTCTTATACTTATATTAGAGGGAAATCCTCTCTTTTTTTATAATATATACTTGGCGCGTATTTTAGTGGCAAATACTCTATACTTTAGTTACTTTTCTATAATGTAGAATAAAATTTTTTCGGTGCACGAATGAAAAAAATTGTTTCCATAAAAACTTCATGTAAAATCTAATTCTGCAATGAAAAATGTGGGTTCTCATTTGAAATTTGAACGTTACCACCTACCCTACCTCGAGGGGATGGGGGGGAATAACTGTTATTATGTTTTCTAAAAATATTTTAAAAATGTTGAACAGGTATTTTTTTATTTTTCAATCCAATGATCATTTCTGGAGAATTGCAGAAAATCTAATTTTTTGCGATTACAGCGCCATTTATCACGAATCAAAAAAAAAGTTTCGGACGAAACTTACGTATTTTGTGGCGTACAATCCGAATCTGTAATAAAAAATGGGGGTTCCCATTTAAGATTTCAAAGTTGCTCCCTACCTCCACCCCCCGGGAGTGGGGTGGGTGGTCGAGTTTGATATTATTGGATGTCCCTCTTCGAGACGAACAAATTTCATTACCCACTTTTTTGATCCGACATGTAGTTTTCCAGATATTACGATTGTCAGGTTAAATGGGACACCCTGTATAGCACATTCTACATTCCCGTAAAACTTCCTTAAAATCGGACCAGGATCGAATACAGAATTTCTAAATATAACCTTAGGTTAACTTACCGACTTTTGGAAATTTCAAAATCATCAAATTAACAAAAATCAGGGCACTATTGTAACAATATATTCTTGAGACTAAATAAAGCAAGAAAGTCTAGTACCACTTTTTCTTCTGACAAATAGTTAGCGAGATATCGTAAGTTAAATATTGAAAAAGTTATCAAGTTTTCTTCAAATATTTCAAAAAATATTAGACAAATAAAAAAATATTTTAGACAAAAATTGTTCGTATTAATTGGTAGAAAAATAGTGTAATAAAAAATAGAGATTCCCATTTAAGAAACACAAGTTGACCTTCAAATGACGACAAGGAGCAGCAAAATTAAAACAGAAGGGTATAGAAGTATCACATACAATTATAGTATCACATACTATTCAAACCCATCTCCTTGCGCATAACCTCAAATATCGAAGCACAATGAAGAAACCACTGTTAGGCGAAAATCATGTGACGAAAAGACTCGCTTGGGCAAAGGAGAATTTGGACCGAGATTGGAGCAACGTGATCTTACGGACGAAACTTCTGTTTGAGGATATACTGCCATCCGACGTTCCTGGTCAACCTTGACCAATAGATTAATACAACGGACTGTTAAACACCTTGTAAAAGTTCATCTTTGGGGCTGCTTTTCGAAACAGAGTTTTGGAGCATTACATCTGTTTACATACAATTTAAATGCTCCGAAAATGCTTAAAATTTATGAGAAATGTTTGTTGCCGACTACTGAACGATGCTTCATTAAAAAAAAACGAGGACTCGATCTTATAAGGAAACAACGACCCAAAACACCGGAGCAAGCTTTGCACCGAGTGGAAAGAGCAGTCTGGCATCGTCACACTTGATTGGCATCACAGTCGCCAGATGCAAATCCCATTGAAAATGTGTGGGCATATCTCAAGCACAAGCTTCGAGGAAAAAGAGTGTGCACATTGAAGCAGCTGACACGACAAATTCGTCTCATTTGGAGGTCTTTACCGAACGAATACGCAGTCAACTTAGTGGAAAGTATGCCTCGGAGATGCCAGGCAATTATCAATGCCGGTGGTGACTGGACTCATTATTAATGGTATAGCATTTTTCTTCTCATGGAGTACAACAAATCCATGTACTTAAAAATCATTAAAAATAAATATTTCTACACACTAACCGGTACACGCTCTTACTTTACAGACTGTAGGTGTTACTTTCATAGGCTTACTTTCCAGAAGTTTCTTTATTTAATCCCCATCAATCTTATAAGGAAACGAATAGAAGTGTCCTTCCCCGATTTTGATAAACTTGAAATATGTAGTAATATATTGGCAACTAAGTAATTGCGGATTTCATTGATAAATAGTTAGTTGAAATTTTTAGGTATATTTACGTATGTAATGAGGCACACCCGCGCCTCGTTACTACCGGCCCGATCGACCATCTGTCGGGCCGAAGAACGACGCTTTGTGCCACCCTAAACGCCAATATCGCGCGCCGCTGTCATCACGCGCTGCCGCTATCACGCACCGCCGCTAGCGCGCGCGGCTGTTATCACGCGCCGCCATCGTGCCGCGTGCCGATTGGCGCGCCGCTCGATTGCCGCCGTATCAATCGTAGAGAATACGACTATAAAACGGCGGCGATCGAGCTTCTCAAGGCCAGACCGATCCGTACCGCCGTTCTGGTTAGACGCTCTATGCCGATAGCTAGAAGATCCGGACCGTTTTACTCTGCTTTCCGCATTCCGACTACCCGACCGGCGACTAAGCAAACGGGATTGTGCGTCCGCAGTCTCGATCGAGGGTGCTCGATACTTAACCGTCTCCCGTCTTCCTGGGCTCGTGCGTGCACGTGCTCAGTCGCGCGTACTCGACCGTCCCTAGCCTTTACCCGCCGCCCTGAGTCAGGGGTTCATCCGTCGGCGAACTCCACTGAGCGTACTCAGCCTCTGGGCGATTCGTCTAACGATCAAGGACCCGGAACGGTGCGTCCGTCGTCTCCGCTGAGTGTCCGCAGCACTTGGTCGCTTTCCTCCACGAACGTAGGAAAAAGGGAAGGTGCGTGCGCCTTCTCTGTCGAGAGTCCTCGGCCCCGACGGACGAAATCCTTGCGCGTCTTTCGCGACCCGCGTGCGAGCGTTCGACCGAGAATCGAAATCTCCGGTCCGGCGACCATCTTTGCGCGAGCGATTGCGAGTCGAGCATTGGACGATAATTGTCCGATACGCCCAGCGTCGCGAGCCAAGGCTTATATTCGCACAGTTACCGTTGTCACCGTCTACGCGCGTCGCGCAATAGGCCCCGCCTACCGCGCGGCCTATCCGTCCGTACACTCGCGTGTACCGCACACCGCACCGCATCGTACCGTGCCGACGCGCCTGACACACGCAACCCGCGACAACGCCTTCGGAGCCGAGCTCTTGTACAGAATTCAGTATAGAATAAAACTAAATTATTTATATTATTACTATCAAACGTCTCGCTGCTTTCCTCCTCATCGAACCCGGATTCCGACGAGCCTTATCCGCGCAAAACGCGTAGCGACGACCGAACCGCGGAGTTCGGCCGTTATACGTATTTGAAATATCAAACCTATATTGTTGTTTGATAGCTGGTACTTCAATTGACATTCGGTAAAAAAATTATATCGATCGGTTGTGTAGTTTTTGTTTGGCGGTTGAAAAATGGAAAAACAAACGAGCATTTTCGTCGCATACTTTGCTTTTTTACTTCCGCAAAGAAAAAAACGTATCACAAGCTCACAAAAAGTTATGTGCTGTACAGGGTGGGGAAAAATTATTGGTCACGCCAGTCGATTCTACTCGTCGAGATCGCCAACATTGCATCATAAACATGGTGCCGCAAAATTAACTTTCAAGGTCATTTTCAATGTCAAAATTTTTTATTAGCTTAGTCGATTCTACTCGTGGAGCTGAACAAAAGTCTCAAAGGACCCACATGCCGGAAATCAATATTTCATAGAGAAATTTTCGTTTGAAGTTTTTAGAAACCAAAAAATTTCGTAAAATTAATTGTCATGGGTGTAAAATCTGCTTAATCTACTATTAACGCTACCCAGGAACAACGAAGTGGGCGTGGTACATTTTAGTTCCCTTCGGAGTATCTTGGTACCCAGTAACATTTCAACGACTGTTGGTTCCTCGAAACAACGGTCCTCGAAGCAACGGTCATTTGCCTCGGAGAGGAATAATATATCGCTCCATAAGATATTCGTTACTTGTGCTTAAGAAGCTTTCCATCCATATCCAGACCTTTTTCGTGATTATTAGAAGACCGCCGCTGATCTTGAATCAGTTTTTAGTGTAAAATTAAAGAAAATTGTTTTAATTTTTTACCAAATATTTTCTAAGAATAACGTTATTGTAGCATGCCTCGACGTGGTGGCCGTGCTCGGGCTCATCGGGATGGGCGTGACCAACGTCTAATGCTTCGAGCAATTGATCGTGCTTATAGTAATTACACACGAGCACGAGTTCTTTATGCTAGTTGGTTGCGACGCCAAGCTAATGGCAGACCATTACGTCCAGGGTCCGTGCCTGATCGTCGGGAATTTCAACGACTCGATAAACGATTCCATGATCAGGAGCAAAGGAATTTTGCAAGTGCTGGCCACCGTAGGGCAGGTCGTCCTCGTGTGTCTTGGAGAATTGAGGAACGTGTGATTGCTTTAGCTCGAACTTATCCTGTTATGGGATCACGACGCATTGGCGTGCGAGTAGGGGTTGATCATAAAACAGTCTTGCGCATTCTCCGTGAGGAAGACCTACGACCCTACAAAGTGCAGGTAGTGCATAAAGTACGACCTGGTGATCGCACAGCTCGTCTTCGTTTTTGTCGGTGGATGCTTCGCAAGATCTGAAGAAATCGGCACTTTCTGAAAAATATAGTGTTCACTGATGAATCCAGTTTTTCCAGCACTTCCATTTTGAACCGGCAAAATGTTCGCATCTGGCGCAGACGCAATCCACATGCAATGGTCCAAAGAGTTCAGCAGGACCGTTTTTCAGTCAATGTTTGGGCAGGGATACTCGGGAATAATTATATTGCTCCTGTGTTTCTCTCAAACCGATTGTCAAACGTTGAGTATTTGCGGTTTCTACGTCATACTCTCCTGAATCGACTGCGACGTATGGTTCCGAGGAATACCCGTAATCGAATTTTTTTTATGTATGACGGTGCTCCACCGCATTTCGGCAGGCAGGTCCGCGCTTTTTTACAACGAGCTTTTGGAACTCGATGGATCGGTCGTAATCCTGCGCCACACTTATGGCTCGCCCGTTCACCTGACCTGAACCCTCTGGACTTTTATTTCTGAGGAGCTCTGAAAGCCATTGCTTATGGGTCAGGCAGCGCTTTAAGGCTCAGGCTCAGGATTTACGAGATCGCATTGAAGAGGCGGTTGCTACTTTAGCACGAAACCGAGCTGTGCTCCATAGAGTGCGAAATAATTTGGTGAAGAGACTCCAAGCTTGCATTGATAACGGTGGTGGTTACGTTGAAGCTGGCAGACAAGCACAATTCCTCAGAGCTATTGGGGCCGATGGGTCAGTTCTGTTTGTTCGTAGGCAACATCGACGACGATAAAGTGAGAGACAAGGGGAACTCACAATAATCAAGTCACCCCGAAGTGAAAGGCGAGGGGAACTCACTATAATCAAGTCACCCCGAAGTGAGAGGCGAGGGGAACTCACTATAATCAAGTCACCCCGAAGTGAGAGGCCAGGGGAACTCACAATAATCAAGTCACCCCGAAGGGAACAGAAATCTACCACGTCCACGTCGTTGTTCCTGGATAGCGCTAAGAGTAGATTAAGCAGATTTTTTACCTTGAAAACAAATTTTTCAGGGTCATTTTTGGGGGGTGATTTTCGCTAATCATGATCAGGATATTCAGAACATGATTTTAAGAACTTTATAAGCATCAGATTTATTTTCTGACTTCATAAAAATCGATTTTTTGGAAATTTCAGGCAGAAAAACTTTAAACGAAGATTTCTCTATGAAATATTGATTTCCGGCATATGGTCCCTTTGAGACTTTTGTTCAGCTCGACGAGTAGAATCGACTAAGCCAATAAAAAAATTTGACATTGAAAATGACCTTGAAAGTTAATTTTGCGGCACCATATTTATGACGCAATGTTGGCGATCTCGATGAGTAGAATCGACTGGCAAAAGCATGACCAATAATTTTTCCCCACCCTATATATAGTGATGAAGCCTTAAAAGAAAGGCAATGTCAAAATTATTAAATTTCCTAAATAAATCCTGAAAAAATTATTAAATAAATAAGAGTTGGAAGGTTGAGTTGATATAACAATTATGACACGTGGCTTTGCTTAGATACCGGCGTGCATGTAGAAAGCTGTTCTCGCGTAGAGTTTCACGTGTGGGCTTTTTCAGCATTCAGCCTCCTAAAATCGTATTCGATTTGGTCTGATTCACGATTAGTGAATGTGTTTTAGATTTTTCTCGATTAATATAACCTATAACCTATAACCGATTGTGCTCATTATTATAAGCAATTCTGTTTTTGTATCGCCATTAGTAATTTCTTTTCTGCAAGATACTCATCTCTGTTTCGTGTTAATAAGTGAAGCCTTTCTCCTTCAACGGTAAGAAAAATTAAATCTGGATTATAATTTATAATTTCCCATTGTTATTTCTCTGCATCAAGACAATCAGTTTTTGTGATTTATTATAGTCACACTGCTAAAAACTTGAAATGACTGCACAGGCGAATACGTTTCAATCCCCGAATAAAATAGACTGTAAAGTACTATGGCCAGCATATTCAGAAATTTTTATATTTGATCCTAAACTAAGCAACGAAAAAAATTTTGCATTACCATGCAAATTATGCTTAAACAGAAAAATTATTCAGCGAACTCTACAGTCAATTTGAAGAAACATATAAATGTAAATTTCATTTCTCATTTTTATTTATATCAATTTATATCAAAATATAATAATATGTTAATATCTGCTATCTTTTTAAATTATTTCTGTTATTATTTTTTAAATAAAATCGTACTTTATTTATATAATATAATTTTATATATTATAATATGTAGTCTTGTAGTCATCCTACACATAAAATCATTAAAATTATCAAAAAATAATTTGTGATATTTTATATTTTATTATAACATATTTTAACAAAATATAAAATTTTATAAATTAATTATTTTGTATAATTATATCTTAATACTTTTATGCATAGAATAATGAAATAAATCAAATAGAAAAACAAAAAACATACAGTTACTTTTTCAAAAATTATGCTTATACGTAATCTTTTTTTTAAAAACGTGTATAAAAAACCTATTTAAGCTATGTTTTTCACAATTGCTTTATCTTAATCTATGAATAAAAGTATTAAAGTACGGTTGTCAAAAATAGTTTATAGATTTTTTTTATATTTTGGCAAAAATATGTTAAAATGAAATATAAAATTATTGATATTTTATAAATTTTTTTAGTTAATAGTTATAACTGTATATAAAAGAATTAATATATAAAACTAATTTTAAAAATATTAAAATTACGAAACAATATAAATTTTTTTAATTTTTTAAATATTATTTTAGATTTCAAAGAATTTACACAATTCTATCAAATGTTCTACATTAAATAAAATTTACAACATAAGAGTAGTAGGTATAAAAAAGTATAGCATGCAAAAGTGGGACTAGATTAATAATTCTTTAATTAATGAATTAATTAATATTTTCTTTTTTGACAAAAATTTTTGTCTTTTACTTGTATAGAAAAAATAGTTATTTATGTCAAAATTTTTGTCTAATATAAGAAATCTAAATATATAATAAACAAATATTAATATAAAATTTTTGCAAGTTTTATCTATATATCTTATCTATCTATATATATCTATATATATCTATATATCTACATATCATATATCTACATATCATAAATCTATACAGGGTGGGGGGTTATAAGTTTACAACCCGAAGTGTGAAGGTAGATTAGATTAAGACAAACATAAAAGTCCCATACCGTTTTGCGAGATTCGCAATAATTATCGAGTTATTAATGACAGAAATCTGAGGAATGGGAGCGCGCTGACATAGATGATTGGAGAAGCGTTGCAGCTACTCAGGCCACTCGACCAAACAATTGTTGGCGGCGTGCGGCGAGACGTAGGTCCGGCGAGATAAAACAACAAATAGCGGCGCATTGTCTTTCCCCTCACCGCGCACTGGCAACAGTTGCTGGATCGACTGAGCCGTGCTGCGGCCTAAGCAGCTGCAACGCTTCTCCAATCATCTATGCCGGCGCACTCCCACTCCTCAGATTTCTGTCATTAATAACTCGATAATCATTGCGAATCTCACAAAACGGTACGGGACTTTTATGTTTGTCTTAACCCAATCTACCTTCACACTTCGGGTTGTAAACTTATAACCCTCCACCCTATATATCTATCTATCTGTTATAAATTCTTTTAACTTCCTTTTAATTTTTTTTATTTCTATGTTCAAAAAATGTTTTGATTAATTAAACTTATACAACTTTAATAATATTGTATTATTAAAAGTTATGTAAAGGTTTATTTGATCAAAATTAACACATTGAGCGCTGGCGACCTAAGAGACATTTAAAGCCTGAGCGCCGGCAACGTATCGGCCACTTAAAGCCCAAACGCCGGCCTCATTCGCTGTTTTTGATCAATGAGTAGCCAAAAAAAAATATTTAAAACATTATACATTTTCGTAAAATAGTACATTTTAATTGCATATTCGTCATATACAATTTAAAGGAAATGAAAAATAGAAATAAAATCGAAATTTTTAATTTATAATTATAGAAAAAAATACAGTTTTTTATTTCATGGTGGATTATTACATATATATAACATAAACAGAAAACAAAAATATTAATATTTAAGGCAAGTATGGTATTTCTTGAAACATTGTCCAAGATGTAAGGGTACTAAGCATTCAGCACACATAAAGCTACTCTCGCTTCTTTTTTTACTAGCAGAGCAAACTTTACACGGACGTCGTATATATCGGTTTGTTTTCCCTGATCCAACAATTCTGGTAACTTTATGTTTTTTCATATTATCCGAAAGTCTCTGGAGGTGATCAAATTTTGGTGTGCGAGGTGTAGGAACAAATACAAAAGACTCAGAATCCTGCGTTTTCGCAGGGCCGCGCTCAAGTGACAGACTCGGAATCCCGCATTATCGCGGGGCCGGCGCTCAATGTGTTAATATAATAAAAAAACAATTTTGATATTTAAAATAAATATATATATATATACATATGTTGGTGTGTGTTTTAAATTTCAAGATTGTTTTTTATTATTTAATATTACTAATACTTAAATTTGTGCATTTTACATTATTGTATATCTACCACATATGGTAGATATACAATAACTACTACTATAAATACTACATAAATGTCATATTATTATTCTTATTTGTGAATATTAAATAGGCAAAACATCCACATTACTTGAAGCATTTAGAAGAAGCTAAATCTAAACTTACAAATAACAAACGTCAAAATTAAGAAATTTCCAATAATAATATAAAAAACAATGTGTATAAAAAAATTTGGATTCCGAAACAGCTGAAATTACGCAAAAAAATAGATGTTGCTATATTGCGATTTGTTATTGAAAATGTTTAGCCCTTTGCAGTTGTGGAGAGTCCTGCATTTATTGACTTAATTAAAATAGGGCTACCTTCATCAAATCGAATAATGTGCAAAAAAGTTAAGAGAAAAACTAAGGTTGTTCCCACTTCTCGGTAAGTTAACCGATAGTTAAATCATACATTTGTCTTTGTTTTTCCTTCAACTTGGGCAAACACAGACATATGATTTAACTGTCAGTTAACTTACCAAGAAGTTGGAACAACCGGCCCTTAGTCAATTATATTTTAACATAAAAACTCTTCTTGAAAACCAATTAGCTGAAATAGAAATAATCTCCACTACAGCAGACTTATGGAGCAAAGCAAAAAGGTTGCTTAGATATAATTATGATTATATTTACTTAATTCTTCACAATTATATTTTATTGAATTTTTACATTAATTTATTTATATAAATTATATATCAATTTATTAATGCATTTTATTTTTTATGAATGCATATTTTTATTCTTTAATATTTATTATAATTTAATTAAAATCTTTGAATTTTTTATAGAACTTATTTGGGAATAACGGTTCACTGGATTAATCAAATAACTTTAGAAAGGGAATCAGCCGCACTGGCTTGCTGTAGAATAAAAGGAAAACACACTTTTGATGTTTTAGCGAAAGAAATTAATTCCGTATTTTTTTAATACCACATACAAAATAAAATATGTTGTACAACAACAGATAATGGTTCAAATTTTGTTAAAGCATTTCGGTAAATTAATATTTTATGTTATATACAATTTTATATATATGTATATAATTATATTTAAAAGCACATTGATTTTTTTATAAATACAATTTTTATAAATAAAATTCTTTAAATTTGTTATAGAGTTTGAAAAAGAAGAAAATAAAGTGGAGACTAACATGGAATTTCATAATTTAAATGATTTATTAATCACGGATGAAAAAGATTTAGATGCTGAAGATTTAATTACTCTTCCGCCACACCATAGGTGTGTTAGTCACACGCTTAACCTTATTGCAGCCAGAGATTCTGAAAAAGCTTTGGATAATAATGCCTTATATAAAAAAAAGTACAGAGTAACATTTGCAAAGTTAATTAAATTATGGAACAAACAAAATCAATCCACTTAGGTGGCAGATAAAATAAAAGAAATTTGTGGTATTTATTTGAAAACCCCTATTATTACTAGGTAAAAAAATTTTTTATTATTATTTTTTATTTATCTGTAGTTATTATAGTTTAATAAATATCAATATTTTTTGGAATATACATATATTATTCTCACACACGCGTTATGTATCATATAAAAACAAAACTTATTTAGTTATTTGTTATTGTTGTAATAGATGGAATTCAACTTTTGATTTCGTACATCAATTAGTCACTCTTTTAAAAGACGGCTCAGAGAAAATAAACCAATGTTTAGATTATTGTAACTTACAGAGATTGACAAATGATGAAGTAAAATTTTTTTATGAGTATTGTCAGGTAAATTACATGCACATGCACATACATAATTTAACAAAACAGAAACATATTAATTATATGTATAAATGATAAAAAATGTAATTTTTTATGTTTCCTTGGATTAGGTAATGGAACCTTTGGCAAAGGCATTAGACATCTTACAAAGTGATGTGAGGATGTATATGGGATATTTGTTACCTGTTTTGAACAGCTTGCAAGAAAAACTAGAAAGTATTACAAATAAATTGACGGATTGCCAACCATTAGTTACAGCTATTCAGCAAGGTTTAAATCAAAGGTAAATCAAATTTGTTAATCTATTTATAAATTAAAGACTAAAAAATACAATATTCGCACGATATAAAAAAACATAAAAATATAAAAATGTTAGTATCTATATAATGTTATTTTAAATTTCAAATTTTGTACAATATTCGAAAAGCAGAATTTAATAATCGCAAGTTGTCTACATCCTAAATTTAAAATGAACTGACTAAGTGGAGAAAAGAGGAAAATAGCTCAAAGTTATTTAGAAGATATGTTAGGCATTTGCTCAAGTGAAAATTCTCCAAATTCAAGTAAAAGTGATGGCTACGACAATTTTTTTATTTTTCATCGGCAATCAACTAGAGCTGATGATACCCGGATACCCGGGTACCCGGATACCCTCTCACTATTCGAAATTCACGGGAAATACCCGGGTATTACCCGTATTACCCGTATTATCCATATTACTCGTATTATCCGTATTACTCACATCATCTATATTATTTGAATATCCATATTATCCGTATTACTCGAGTGTCTATGTAATAAAAGATTGTCAGAAGAAATGATGCAATCAGACTCAGAGAATGGATAATCATATCCATAAAACGAAGTCGTTGAGAAATATACGTAATTTAGAGTGAGGCCACACACTTTACATTTCGCCTGCATTCTATCTTCTGACGGAACAGCATATTTCCATACCTAACTTTTTGGACGCGACATAATTAATAGCAAACGCAGTTATTAAATGCAGGTTATATCTGATTAAGATATTAAATTAACGTATGTCATCGAGACCGTCAGAAGTTTGACATGAAGTAGGCAGATAATTTAAACAAACACGAAGAATAAAAGTACGGGTAATACGAGCGAGTACCCGAGTACCCGGATATTTTCAACATATTTCAAATAGTGAGCGGGTACTCGGGTACCCGGGTAATTCATTACCCGGTCCAAATCATCAGCTCTACAATCAACAACTCCGAAGTCAGAAGAAGAAGAATTGCAACGATTTTTAAAATCAGAAAGATCTGATATCATATTATAAGATTTTCCAAAATTAAAAAAGCTATTTATTAAGTTTAATACGGCTACCAAGCAGTGCATCAGTTGAAAGGTTATTTAGTATGAGTAATTCTGTATTGTCACCTTTTAGAGGTAATCTAAATGATGGACCTTAATGGAAAAGCAAGTTTTATTAAAAATTAATAAAAAATAAAATTAACTCATATTTTGTAGTTTAGATAATTGTGGATAGATAGATCTTATATCCTAATTCAAATAATTTAATAATCCAAATAATCCTTGTAGTTACATTTTAAGAACACATTAATTTGCTATTTGGTCTTATCTCGTTTTAGCATTAAAAGTAACGATTAAGTAACGAAAAAGTAACGATTCGTTACTTTTTGAGTAACGGTAACGATAATGAGTTACATTTCAAAACTAGTAACGGTAACGGAAACGAGTTACTTTTTTTTATTGGTAACGAGTAACGGTAACTAGTTATTTTTAAAAAGTAACTTTCCCGATCCTGAATATTTGTCTACCATTATTATTTATTCAAGAGACACGATAGTGTCCCAAATGCACATAGAAGCGAAGCGGTTTTATATGTGAGATACTCAGATCCATTTTTTGACTTAGGTACGCATTAATTAATACTTGTCATCTGAAATTTGTTTCATTATAAAATACTGAGATGCTTATTTAAAGTTTGATTTAAATAAATGTAAATGTCACATTATGTATCATTTAACTGAAACATTTGAATCGAACTTTGAATAATCATCTGAATTTTATAACGAGACAAGTTTATAATGAGACAAGTTTCAGATGACAAGTATTAATTAATGCATACCTAAGTCAAATAAGATCTAAGTATCTTACACTTGATGTAGGTAACAAATATAACTGAATTCATTATGTTAAACTTAAGAATATGTATTGGGTGAGTGCAAAAGTTCGTGCGGAGTTTCAATAGATGGAGTTATAAGCGTCGTAAAGTGTTGTCATTAATACTTCCATCTACATATTATATAACGTTGGAAAGGTGACGTCTTCAGCTGTTATTAAAAAAAAAATCATTTGTTTTCATATAAACTGCTTCGAGAAATATCACTTTAAAAATGAGTATCGATAAGGTGCATTTACGGCATGTTATGCTTTACGAGTTTCGGAAGGGAATAAACGTTGCCGCAGCCGTAAAAAACATTCAGAATGTTTATCAGGATGAAGCACCAGCTAAACGAACTGTGGAAAAATGGTTTGCTAAATTTCGGCGCGGAGAATTTACTCACAAACTCCGCACGAACTTTTGCACTCACCCAATAGAATATATGTGCATGAGATAAGTATCATTCAACTGTCAAGAAAAAAATCTTTAAAACTTGATGAAAATGTTAGCAATTCAGTACTTTTTATAATAATTCATTACTGCTTAAATTACCAGAGTAGTATCAAGTAGTTTTTGAGTACTGTTGAGTTACTGTTACAGTTGCATTTAAAGTGATTAATATCTGTACTAAATATTTCCTGAAAAAAAAAACTTTTATCCTTCTAACGTAACAGTACTACGTAGTGTATATTTATTGTTTATTGAAAAACTTGCTATCACCATTACTAAATCTACAAAAACTTCTACAAAAAAAATTCTACAAAAAAATAGTATAATATAATTAAAATTTTTATGGTTACATGTATGTAGAATACAAATATATGAGATAAGCGATATCAACGTGTCAAGAACAAGATCTTCAAAACTTGCTATCACCACTACTAATTCTAAAAGAACTATTTGTCACCACTCTGATAATTTGAGGAGTATTATAAGAAGTATTGAGCTGATATCGATGAGATGTTTATCAAGTTTCGAAGATCCTGTTCTTGACAGGTTAATGTCGCTTACTTTGTGCACATGTATTCTATGTGCATTTACAAGATAATCACAAGTTGCAAGACTTGTAGGAAATTTAACCTACAGTCCCTTCGTGTGATGTTCAGGAAAGCTATAGGAACTATGATGATATAGGATTGTCAGGATACTAACTATAAACTTCAATTTATTCAATTATAATCTAACAGCTCCAATTACGCTACAATAGTGTGAAGTAACCGCATATACAAAAATAAAGAAAATAAACGACCGGCGTAAATGTAAAATACAAAAACATGAAGTATGCCTGGGGAACAAAACGTAGCTACTCAAACACACTAACGAATTGCTTATTGCTTGCTGCACGATCTAAACTAGCTCCACGTCTCGAAAAGGTGTCGGAAGCTAACGACCAAAAGCCTCGATCCTTTTGTCTTCGCTTCTTTTATTAGAGATTCTTCTCCGTTCGATCCTTTGTTGGATGTCTTTCTTTCTTTTTCCTCTTTGTTTATCTGTTTCCTAAATCCGCCGATTAGCACGACCGTATGTCATGATTATGATATTGTTTTTGTCACGCATCTACCGCATGACAATAAAGTTTCTTATAAAGTTTTAATTATATTATACTATTAATCAAAAATTGTGTAGTTTACTTGTGAAATATGTAGAATACATGTGCAAGAGGTAAGCGACATTGAATTGTCTAAAAAAGGATCTTCAAAACTTGGGTTAAACCTTACCAACTTAGCACTATTTTAATAATTTAAATAATGTAAAAACCGCTTGTTACCACTCTAGTAATTTAAGCAATAATGAAACAAAATTACTTAAAAAAAAAGAAAAAAAGCGCCAAGTACACGCGTTCCAGCATTTGTTCCGCAAATAGATTTTAAAAAATGTTATAAAAAATGAGCATCAAGAAAATAATATGGGATGTTATATTTTAACTTCCCAAAAATTCATTTCATTGCATGGAAAACAATATTCAGGAAAAATTATTAATGCAAGTTTGTACAAAAATGTTACATTCTAATCTTTAAAAAAAAAAAGTAATGAAATCAAAAAGTTACGCCAACTGATAATACGAAAATATGTCGTACAAAACATGAAAAACGAAGCAACGAAAGCAAATAAAACAATAAAATAATAAAATAAAATAATAAAACAATGAATAATAAAATTAAGATTTAGACAAAAACACTTGGCGTACCCAAGATGCATTAAAACAAAAGTTGTAATAGATTATACATTTCAATCTTCTAATAATTACGTTGGTACATTTTATAATTATATAATGGCAATCTATATTTCTAAAAGTTAATATTGAATGTGTTAACACTATTTATATATTTGACAGTTTATACTATCTGGGTACGCCAAGTGTTTTAGTCTAAATCTTAATTTTATTTTTCATTGTTTTATTATTTTTTTTTATTATTTTATTGTTTTATTTGCTTTCGTTGCTTCGTTTTTCATGTCTTGTACAATATATTTTCTCATTATCAGTTGGCGTAACTTTTTAATTTCATTACTTTTTTTTAAAAAGATTAAAAAGTAACATTTTTTGTACAAACTTACATTAATAATTTTGCCTGAATATTGTTTTCCATGCAATGAAATAATTTTTGGGAAGTTAAAATATAACATCCCATATTATTTTCTTGGTCCTTATTTTTTTATAACATTTTTTAAAATCTATATTTGCAGAACAAACGCTGAATTTAATTACACCTGACTAACTGCATGCGAAATTTTGTTTCAAATGACAATCCAGACTTCTGGAGTGCACTAGTCATTTCATTTCACAGACATATAACTGCATCACTATTTAGTTTTTTGTATCTTCGAAGCTCATCATTCATCTCACAGCCCCACCAAAAAAAGTGGTCTGTGCCTAAAACCGGACAAGTATATTCTTATGTATTTTGATCCACTGAATTCGAATCCGAGGTCAGAATTGGACAATTGCTAGCTTTATCGTCCCTAATTTCAAAAAACTGATCATAACTTCACTTAACAAAATTAAGCTGTATATGGTTGAATTCAACTTAAATACTCTTTGAAAACCAGATATACCGATATACCTTGTAAGGATGATTTTAACCCGTAAATATGAAATTGGGCACGTATAAAAAAATATGTCTCTTATTTTTAGTTACTCCACAACATATAATATATATTATAAGTTGTATATGTTAGATATAGAGAGTTATATATAGAGACCCTTGCACATAAAACTAGGATCAATGAAGCAGTTTGTTAAGTCACTAAAGGAAGACAGTAAATGTTTCCAGTCTTCCTTCGAAAAAATTCGCATCTCTAAGTGAAGCTAAGATTAAAGTAAGATAATTAAAGATAATTAAAGTAAGAGCTGAGTAAGATTAAAAGATGAGTTTTTACTGGTTCTGATATTAGAAGGCTTATGAAGGACGATGATTTTGTAAAAATGATGACAGACCCTGGGAAAAAAGTATGGATGAATTTCAAGAAAATGATTAAAGGCTTCTTAAGAAATGTGAAATAGAAATATTACAAGGTTACAAATTGTTACAAATATGTTGAATCACTTTAAGAATTTGAGATGTAACATGAGCCATAAACTTCACTTCTTTCCCATCTTGACTTTTTCTCTGACAATCTTGGAGATGTGAGTGAGGAGCAAGGTGAACGTTTTCACCAGGATATCAAAGAGATGGAACGAAGATATCAAGAAAGGTGGAATGCAACCATGCTAGCTGACTATTGGTGGTGTTTGAAAAGAGATGGACCAATGTCACTCACAAATTCTCGAAGCTTTGAAGAGAAAAGAAAAAGATTCTACAAATCACTTTGAATGTTACTAAACATCTTGTTCAATTCTTGTCTTAGTTGGCTGGATCACTGATTGATCTTGCCTTAGTTGGCTGGATCTCTATCTCATCATCCTATCCGCCATATTAGATCCATCATTTCAAATTTCCGAATTTTGACTTTAAAGTCGTAATCAGCGACCCAAAAAACCTGATGATTGTTAGTAAAATTATAACGTTTTTCCTTATTTTCGGACCGTCATATTTGATCCGCCATTTTAAAAATCCAAATTCTGACTTTAAATTCGTTATCAATGACCCGAAAAACCTTTTGATAGAGAGTTCTGAGAAAATCGATCTGATGAAACGTTCAATGCTTAGGTGCCAAAAAAAATGAAATTTGTTAATATAAAGTGTCCTACAGTTGTAAATATTAAACGATTTCGGAAACCACGTGTATGCATTTCCGTAGATTTTTTCATAAGGAATCTGAATTTGTTGACCAAATTAACGAGTATTATCAGTTTTACCACGCAACCAAACGATTAATTCAGACGTATACATTCAACAACTAACCAAACTGAACAATGCAATTCAAGAAAAATGACCAGAATTGGTAAATCGAAAAGGCTTTATGTTCCACCATGACCATACAAGGCCACATCATCTTTGGTCATCCGGTAAAAATTATTGGAGTTTGGTTGGGATATGTTTCCACATCCACCATATAGTCCCGACCTTGCACCATCAAATTATTTATTTTGTTCTTTGCAAAACTTTTTAAATGGTAAAAATTTCAATAATGATGATGATATCAAATCGCACTTGGTTCAGTTTTTTGTCGATAAGAACTAGAAGTTTTATAAACGTAAAATTATGATGCTACCTGAAAGATGGCAAAAGGTCATTGATAAATATGGACAATACATTACTGCATAAAGTTATTTCGTTCCATAAAAAAATTGTTCTTTATTTTCATTAAAAAATCCACAATTACTTAAAATTAGTTGTCAAACCATTCAAAATTTACTGCTACGTATATTAATAATCACAATTATGATCTATTATTATAAAATCTTGATAGTTTAAGTGTGAAGCTGTGTGAAATGAAATAAATGTTAATATTGATATATATTATATTTTGAGAGCTTTTATCGTGAGCAGATTTTACTATAAAGAAAATTTTACTATAAAAGATTGATATTTGAAATTATATAAAAAATAGAGGAAGAATAATAATATGCAAAGAAATACTTTGCATAAAAGTTGTAAAAACCCATTATTTGGAAAATATTAGGTAAGTACAAAAGTTTTGATGAATTATATAAAAAAATGCATTAAGGAATTTTATTAAAAAATATTTATTCATTCCATAAAATAATTGCTATTATTATTATAATTTCTGTTATCTTTGGTATATTATATTTAATATATTTGTAAATACCACTATAAAGCTAGATCAATCAAGACATTTTTAGGAAACCTATCAAAACTTTTACCTTTCCTAATACTTTCGTGTTTAATACATCTTAGATCAAAATATCAATGATTTATAACATTGTATTCCATAAAATTAATATATATCATTATTTTGTGACATATTCTCAATGCTTACAATTTACACACATTTAAATACAATACAAAATTTACGAATCCAAATAAAAAGTATGTAGGTATATATACATATAGGGACGATTATATTCGCTAATTTCTAATTATACGTTTGACTCATACAAATTGTTACTTGTGTATCCTGTGATATGTCTTCTCATTAAGAATGTTTAGAATATATATTGTTCTTAATTACCTGAAACAAATTTTAATTTAAAACTACAGCATTCCTCTGACTCATGACACTTTTGAGTTATTATCCTCACTGTTAGTCGTACAAAATAATATTTGAATCTTCTTATCTCATTACCACATGAGAAATAAGAATATAACTTAGGGCTATTTGTTTGGGAGCTATAACGGAGATAGCTCGTTGTGCGTCGTCGAAAATTGCAAGAAAAAGTCAGATTGTATATTTATGCAAAAACATCTTACATGAAATTAAGAATTAAATTAACAATATAATTTACTACAATTAAGTAAAAATCTTTTATATATTTATTTTTTTATAAAAACTTTAAATGTATTCATATGTTATATGACTATCAAAAGTAGTCTGCGATACAGACAAAAATGTATCTGGTATCGTTACAGTATCGTTAAAGTACTACTATTTGCATCAACAAAACAGTAATTACTCTTACAAACCAGGTTTCTTTCCATTTATTTAAGATAGACTTCATTTTTTAATAGGCAAATATCAAAGAACAATTATGACGTAAGAAATACTTTATTTCTAAAGTTATAACCCCCGTAGCATCAAGGTCATTATATCACAATGAAGTCACATTAAAATTATAATGACGTGCGAATATCTACATTATCACAGGCATGATGTCACAATAATATTACTATGAGGTGATATTCCTAGACGAATAACAGTGATGTCACAATGATATCATACCTGTGATAATGCGGACATTCGCACGTCATTATAACGTTAATGTGACTTCATTGTGACACAATGACCTTGAATGCTACGGGGGAATAGTTACTAGTTGTTAATTCTAGAGTAGAATTAATAATAGTTCTAGAGTTACAACTTCTAGGGTCTACAAATAGTTATGGAAAAAGATACTTAAATACTGATACAGATTTTAATGTAGATACTCATAAAAAAATGTACGTATATTTCCAGAAGAACTTTACAATACTCTAGATATATCCAGAATAGCTCTACAAATACGGATATTCAAGAAAGAGTGTAAGCATGTTTGAAGCAATTGTAAGGATTTTTTGAAATATCTTATCTTCGTAACAGATAATAAACTCTTGATGAAAAACAGTCTCCTTTTCCCTCTTGTCTTACTCTTTCTTCTTCTTATTTCTTCCTGTCTATAAATTAAAAAAAAAAATAAACAGAAAAAGAAAGTTAGAAGAAGGGAGAAAACTGTGATACCGGTATCTCCGAATATGCCGGCGCGAAAGCTCCTATTAGAATACGTCAGACTCTTCTCAAGGATACGTCCTCTCATTCTTTTCTCTCGCGACCGCGCTATCGGATCCGTGGATCGGTGCATTCGGTTCAGCGATGCACCAACCTTGCCCTAACCGCCCACTCCTTCTCCTCATTCAACTACCCTCTCGCTTTCCTGTCCAGTCCTCTTGGCTCCCGCGAGCGAGCGAACAAGCGACTGGTAGCTCCAACGCGGTGACGGAGATGTGCGCGTGCACGTGTACACGTGTACACGCACACGCGCGCACAAGGGTGGACTGACGAGTGGCAGGTTGTACCCGGAATACCCACCGCGGTGCCTCGCTCAGTGGGGTCTCTTCTCTTTTATTCTAAGTGCTGGCGAGCCCCGAGAAGAGGAGATCGTGAGGCGAGCCGATGTTATCTTCTCCCTCGGTAGGAGAGGGATAAAAGCTTAAAGGCTACAGCCAACTACGATGATACCACCGGTGTACGAGAGTGTCAGAACTCTTGAAGCATCAAAAAAGTCTGCAACGGATGCGTGTTACGAATGGATGAGGAGAAGGGATGGGAAGGCGTGTAAAGAGAGAGAAAAAGAGAGAGGGGATAGAAAGAGAGAGAGAGAGTGAGTGGGAAAGAGAGACGAAGAGGGAGAAGAGACTTTAAAGAAAGAATCAGTGGGACGCTCGGGAGGCAGATTGGAATGCGGTGACCAGGAGGCAGTGAAGAAGGCTCTATATAGAAGGATGGAGGTGGACTGATGAACCAAGGGCGAGAGGGAGAAAGAGAAGTTCGATAAGATGGAAGAGAAGTCGACTAACCTTACGTGGCCAGCACTGAGGGACAGTGACGTACCCCCTGCGGAGGAACGCGCCAACCATATACATACTTACTTGCTTATAGTTGCGCGAGAGCAAGGCCTCCTTTTCGAAGGGGAAATTGCGATTGTGAGAACAACTTCCCAATCCCCGCGATCATCCTTCCGTCGCATAACAACGCGTAAATGACAACGGCGATCAAAGTGGATATTGCGAATCGGTCGGACGTGATGTGATTAGCCTGCAATGAATTATATGTATGTATATATATAATATACATTCCATTTGAAAATTAACTACAATGTTTAATGCCTTGGTACGAAAAGAAAAAGAGACAAGTAATTTATATAACCATTTTTTTCTGTGTTTAGTGAATTTTTGTCAATAATTTCTTTATGATACTGAGAAAAGTCTTAACTTTACCAATTCAATCAAACTCCATCATAAGTGTGGAGCTTTATATCATACATATATCTTTATACCAGTTGTGTCACTGAACATAGCTAATGTTTTTAATTTAAAAGGAAAAGGGCAGACTGGTTATATTTTTAATTTTTCTCTTATTCTGCTTTATGCCATTTAAATAAGTCTTTCAGTATAGCATAAAGTTTGTTTTATTAGCTTATAAAAATGAGCGAAGTCTGTATTTTTTCATCATTTAATCCTCTAACCACATCTATTTTGGCTATAATGGTACTTGGAACCTGGATTGAGACAATGCATGTTATATTTTGCTATTATATTAAATATTTAAATATTGTTCGTTAACATTCCAATTTAGATCTAAAATATTCACGCAAATAAAGAACCTTTGCATAAATCCTTGTATAAATGACAAGAATTAAGTTTCACCTTTTAACGTTTCTAACATTAAATCTTAACCCTCTATGGGCCGAATTTTTGTTTTAAATATAAAAAATTTATGGAACGGAAAATCAACAATTATAAACCTATATATGCAGATGAAAAAAAATTTCCAGTTTTAAACAATTTTATTACAATAAATTCACTTTGTGACTTTCAGGTAACAACGGCTTACAATGTTCGCACTTCTGTGTATAAAAACTTAAGCGTGAAATTCTACGAAGCAGTTTGCACTTGGCGTTAAACATAAATGTACGTTGCATTTGGAACATTTTATTTTTGGAACTCCTTTACACCCGTAGGGTGCTTCGAGGACATTCGGCAATCTCCTTTCCAAGGGCGATGACAACTATTATTATTCGCCTGGGATACTGATTGCCAGACAATTTTTTGTGGTCCTGAATTTTCCTCATCCGACGATGATTCCGTACTAAATTCTTTGTCACTGTCAATAATATTTATCCGTCGGAAATACTATTGGATCTTCATCGGACTCGGTGTCTAATAATGAATCTTCTGATCTATTACCGCTATGTGTCTAATTCTAATTCTTCTCTTATTTTTATCTGATTTTGTATTCAGATTTTGGGTGTATGATATATAAATCTGAAAACAGGAGAAAGCACAAGCTTTATCCTAAATATACCGAAATCTGCCATAATATCCCACTGTAACCTTAAGTTACAAAGGTATATCATATGAAAATAGTAACAAAATGATAATTGAAATGCAAACAAAGAAGTTATTGATATACAAACCAAGAGCTATTCTGTACACTTTCTTTTGTTTGGTAAACACCGACAGAGGCACAAATAATATCAATTGGAACAAATTATTTCGTTTGCTTCTACTGCAGACAACTCGCACGGCATTTGTTTTGTTATCTCAGGTTGATGGCACTGCCAACCGTCATCAATATTGGTATTGGTTGTCTCAGAGACATTATAGAATTAAGACGTATACGTCATCTCATGAAAAAAATTAAAATTATTTGGTGAAATATCGATATATTAGCATGTGACCTGAAAGTTACACGGGCCCATAGAGGATTAATAAAGTTTTTACTTTCAAGATATTTATTCAAGTGCTATGATGTTTATTGCAAAGTCTGCATAAACATTATTCATCAACAGTTATTACAACTATATTTATTAAGAAACTCACGTTAAAAGATTTAGAAATATAATTTAAGCTACAATATTTTTAAAACAACAAGCTATCTTTTATTTCATTTAATAAATTTTTCTTAAAACCTTCGAAAAGAAACTATTCTTTTGCATAAACTACTATTTTTTATTTTATTTAATATTATTATGAAATTTCAGTTGCGTCATGTTATAGTGACGGATTAAAGTAAAATTAGGTTTAAGCTGTGCATTTTGTTATCTTTTAAATGAAAAGTGATAAAACACTTTAATGTTTTGTATGTTTTATATTAGAAGTATCAAAAATATTTTTGTATTTTATTAAGTATACGATTTTTCGTTATATGACAATTGCGGATGATAAAATGAGCAACGTGCATGTGTGCATAAATAACAATGTAACAGTATGAATAAAATTAATGTTAATTATGTTATTAATTAAAGTTAATAACGTTATTATGAAAAAATAAACTTTATTAATTAAAGTTAAAAAATTAACATGTGTCAGATTAAAAAGTTATATGCGGTTACGTTTTAAATGTGAAACATATAAAACATAATGTAAATAGTCTTTTTTTGTGAAGTGTTAATCAGTATGAAATGCTTGTCTATATCGCTGTCTATAATGCTGTGCTACATGCTAGTTCCCTTTATTCATCTTCCCAGAACAAGTGATGAGATGTCTGAAACTCATTCATTGGCAACACCAGGAATATTATTATATTTTTACCGAACATATGATTAATAATCGACAGATGCGAACAATATAACGAATGAGTATACGTGAAATGCATATATGAAATACATATGAAATGCATACATGCGTGAAAATATCTACACTAAAAATAACAGAATAATATACAAAAGTTTACAAAACTAAGGTGATCTCAGATGAGCAATGCCATTTAAAATTTTTATTATAAACTTCAAAAAATATTGAAGTAGAAATTGGGATATTTTGTGTTATTTATATCTCTTTAAGGAAAATTTATTAGAAGAGAAAGAAAAAAGGGGTGTGAGGGAGAGAGGGAGAGAGGAAGAGAGAGAGAGAGAGAGAGAGAAGTCTAAATAAATGGAGATAACAAAATGTGGAGACAAAACAATAAGATAAAAGAGTCAGATTTAAGAGCAAAGAAGATACATAGAAAAGGAAATGGAGAGAGAAAATAATAAATATTAGAGAAACAAGGATAATAGGAAAGGAGAGATAGAGAAAGGAAAACAACGTTCATGTGTGTCAAGATGGAAGGAAAAGATGATGGGAAACATAATTGTATCAATACTCATTAAACTAATTAATATAGTTAACTCGTCGACTTTCATTTCAGGAAATTTATTGAAACTCGAGCTACCGTGTTTCGCCGTCCTGATTTATTAAGCATTCTTGTCCCGCTGATTCTTGATCGACCAATCGATCTATCGATCAATCAATTGCTCATTGGTTTGTTCATTCCTCAGCCTGGTCAGCGAACCGTGAAATGATGACGATAATACAAATAGCTGGTGGTAAGAATCGTTGGCGGGGGCAGTAGATAACGAGGATGATGACAGCAACAATGATTTAGTGCCGCGCGCAAGTTAATAGCCCGGGCTCGAGCCTCTTCAGAACGGGCCCCAGACGTTATTCTTCGGAGGCCATTCACAACACTCGAGGCCTTGCGCTCATCATGCAGACCCCCTGCGGATTCTACGCGGGACTTAACCCCAACGTGCCAATTCATTTCACCTCGCGCCGGCGTTAGGCTTGGTTTATGGTAGCATTTACAATTATAATCGGTCCGTTCGCTCGAGACGAATGAAAAATAAAAAGAAAAAAAGAAAATAAAAGAAGTGGACGCACACGAAAAGAGATATGCTCGATATGCGAAACGAAGAAGGTAGACGGACAAATGATGTGCAGCATGGCAAGAAGTCCTCTGGAAGGAGGAGAAGGAGGAAAAGGAGGAAAAGAAGATCTTTTTTCGGACCTTACGTTCACCTTCGTTTCATCGCGTCCAATGAAACGTCGAGGAAGGAAAGTTATCGTCGTTGCTTTCGTTGCAGCAATAACTATTTCTTATTCCGCGATAAGAAAGAAAAAAAAAAAAGGAGAGAAGGGAAAAACCGATAGCAGATGTATTTAAGTATCAACAATTTTAGAGGGATAAGTAGCGCGATAAATAAAAGACAACGCAAAAGTGCGAGAGCAATCTCCTGTGGCCAGTTTGGGGAATGGCAATTGCATCATTGGATTCAATATAAGAAACGAAATTTATCGCCTATGCTGTGATTAAAATAATAACGATTATTCATGAAGCAAAAAAAGCATCGTATCTTTCTATTGTCATTATCAACTTTTCACGTCTGGACTTTATTCTCATCATGCTTCAAAACATTGAAATATAAGATATAATATGCAAAAAAGCATTTTCTAAGAAAGAAGTGTTGATAGATTTTATATAAATTATGCGCAAGGTGTGATATTCGAAAATTAGGTCAAGTGAAAACAATTCCTGCAGAAATAGCAATATTAGAAAATTAAATTAGCTGGAAATAAAAAATATTATATATATATATATATATATATATATATATACAAGCAATATTTTATATACAATATCAAAAGCTAATATTGATAGACAAATATCAAATGTTTTGGATTATTCTTTTCAAGAATTTTTGAACTATTTTCTTTAAGAAGCTGTGTGTGTATATGTGTTTGTTTCAGAAGGATTTTATAGAGAAATGTAAGATCCCTCACTTTTTCATGGAACGAGATATAAATTCTTTTTTATTTGTATAGTTCTCATCAAAATTAGTAATATTTACATGAAATATTTCTTTTTGTTCTACATTGTTAAAAAGTTATAGAAAACAATTCAATTTGATTTACTGGACGTTTTAAGTTATTTCAAACCTACCTTATTTACAAATATATTCATAGAGAAGGCATATAGGCATAAAGAAGATAATCACATAAAAATGACATGTGCAATTTCCGGACGCTATATTTCAATATTTCAAGAAAATATTTCAATATTTCGTCGATTGTTGCTTTGATGTTCTCCTACCACTGTGATTGGTTAATTTGCTTACTGCTTACGTCTTACTGCTTAAATTTTTCTGTATATCCGAGCCCTAACACTATGAGTAACGGACCGTGTGGTTCTGAGTTGCAAACGTGATCTTGGATGTACATTTATATATGTAATTGCTAAATGAAGAAATAAATCAATACCAATATGTATCTTCAAACTCTACAAAGTTCGTTCCACTGCATCACGCGCATTAATTCATTTTTATTTTTAATGTCACAATAATCACCACACTACTTCATAAAATGGTAGAGGATTTTTCTATTTAACAAGATTTTTAATTTAACGAATTCTACCTGCATATATGACGCTGGACATCTTATATAATGCAATTTTGGATTAAATATGTCTTATCATAATGTGTGAATAATAGTTTTTCTTTTCCGGGAAGAAAAAAGATAATTCTGAGCAACTATCTTGGTGACAATTGTCTGTGTGAAGAATTTATAATAGAAAATATATTGCCTGTCGCAGTCCATCCATTTCACCAATCAATTTCTCGATTGCGTTTCAACCACGTCTGATTACGATCTACCTTCGTGAATATGTCATGACCCTTCCGACGGATTTCGAGAAAAAAGAAACGGTTCGATATTGGAGAGAGCAGGGAAAGAGGTATGGTAGGCGGTGGGCATGAAAAGAAAAAGAAGAAAGAGAGATTCTCCTCCTTGAGAATCATCAGGCTTCAGGATCAGAGTCAGTGTGTGTGAAAAGGTTTCAGGCAGCAGGTGTCTTCGAACGCGGAGAGATAAAAATCTCTCCTTTTGGTATTTATCACCTGAAAAATATTAGCTACGCCCACACTTCGCTGGCCACAAATCAATCAATGAAGAGAGGATACCACCTCTACCAAAGATATATAGCGTGTAAGCAGTTTTGAGTACAGTATTGAATATAGTATATCGATAATAAAAAGACACATCGAGACGATGAGTAGCAAGATTTTATTGTCATCAACTTTAAGTTTAATAGTCAATATTTTAATGCCAAGTATATCATACTCTTTTTTAATCTATTTTGAGGATAAAAATCCATTAAAGTCATAGATAAATCGAGATTAAAGAAGCATTTATATTTCGATTTACCTTGATATAAGCTACATTTATAGGAATAATCACTCATCCATTAAAACTATATAGCCTTAAAGAAATTCCACGAAGTCACGTAAAAAGACGAAATCTATTTATCAAACTTGAAAAAGTGATTATTAACCAAGATAACGCAAACAAGCGGTATATGAGCGATGCGTAACCGATATATTAACTTCTTCCATTATAATCACATTTTACTGTCTACGAGCCAACCATTTTTTTAATGAAATTCTAATTTTATAAACATCTAAGTTTATAGTCCTTTCCACGAATTCAATAATTACACATTCCATTAACAGGTTCTATTGAAGGTCAAATGACAAAAGCAAAGTATAAATCATTATCGTCGTTGATAATGCTCAAACTGAGAAAGTGCGACAAGAATAGAATGACGCGGTCATTCACATACATAACAAAACGCTTTATGTTTCATAAATAATTCGTTAGGTATTTACTTTATTACGATCTGAAGTTTAATTATTAAGTATGTTTATGTATTGAAATTTATTTTCGACTTTTGTTTTTACAGTTGATGTTGTTTTGGACTTAACTTTAAATTTCGTGTCTGTCATGGCAGATTGCATTCCAAGCAAAATTATGGATATGGCTTGGTAAATGTTCACATAAAGTCAACCTCCTTCCAAAAGTCAATTAATTTAACATATGTTATTAATATTTTGACTAACATTTCAAAAGTTGTAGTTGTCACTCATTTTTATTAAAAAGTTATTAACGAAAGAAATAGATAACATATGCTATATATTATGTACTTTTATTTATGTATATTTTTTTTATAACGTACACTAGAGCTGGAGACGATCTGCACATTTCGGGCGAAATTCAAGAGGTGACACCCACTGTCCCCCTGCCACCACTCCGCGCTCAGCGGACGTGGCGACGATCGCGGTGCGTTCAGGTCCGTCGCTGTTTAAGAAATCAGCTGAAGCGCACCCTCGCGTCATATTATCATTAAAATTTTTTCCTCGTTTAATAATCATTTTTAAATATATATGTTTATGCGTTATATATATATATATAATCTACTAATAGTAATGTAATAATAGTAACGTTATAGAGTGTTAAAAAAGGATTTACAAAGTAAATAGACTTATAAGATATATAGTATTCATACAGGGTTTTTCAATTGGTGCGGGTCGATGTTGGTAGCCTGTGGCGGCCATGTTGTTTTGGTGGTGTCTGTCTAACCTGTTGTTTATTATTCAGTCACTGATGCCAAATCACCATGACAAGTTACACGATTGAGCAGCACGTCCAAATGATAAAACTTTATTATCAAAATGAGTGTTCGTTAATGCAAACATTGCGCGCGTTGTACCCATTTTACGGCAGACGCGGTGGCCCTTCAAAGTCGACTCTCCAACGTTTGGTGGCCAAATTCGAGACGACCGGTTCGGTAAACGATCAGCCAACACCCGTACGTCAAAGGAACGCCAGATCGGCCGAGAACATCGCCGCTGTAAGTGAAAGTGTGCAGGAGAACCCGAGGCAGTCAATTCCTCGCCGTGCACAAGAACTCGGCCTTTCGCAGACTTCAACTTGGCGAATTTTGCGTCGGGACTTGGGCCTGCATCCGTACAAGATCCAACTGGCCCAGGAGCTCAAAGTTAATGACCATAGACAACGCCGTTTGTTCGCTGACTGGGCTTCGGAACATTTGGAAGAGGACCCCAATTTTGGCCAAAAAATCATCTTTAGCGACAAGGCGCATTTTTGGATGAATGGCTATGTTAACAAGCATAATTGCTGTATATGGCACGACGCCAACCCACATGAGATTCAACAGGTAGCAATGCATCCACAAAAAGTTACTGTTTGGTGCGGATTTTGGGCCGGCGGCGTCATTGGTCCGTACTTTTTCGAAAACGACGTTGGTGAGGTCATCGTCGTCAATGGCGAGCGCTACAGAACGATGATAACCAATTTCTTTTGGCCCAAATTGAACGATATGGGCGTGGACGACATATGATTCCAGCAGGACGGCTCTACATGCCACACAGCGGATGCCACGATGGACATTCTGCATGAACGATTTGAGGATATGGTTATCTCTCGTAGAGGTGACGTGAATTGGCCACCAAGATCGTGCGATTTGACCCCGCTAGACTTTTTCTTGTGGGGTTTTCTGAAGTCACAGGTCTATGCCAATAAGCCGCAATTGACCGATGCCCTTAAAGTCAACATAACCCAGGCCATCGCTCAAATTCAGCCGGATCTATGCGGCAGAATCATTGAAAATTGGACCACTCGGATTCGTGCCACCGTGAGAAGCCGCGGCGGACATTTGAACGATGTTATATTCCACACATAATGGCATACATGGGCCTTACAAATAAAAAAAGAATTTCGTTAATACCTCACACGCAGCTTGTTTTATTCCATTGCAACATCGACCCGCGCTTATTGAAAAACCATTTATATTAGGTTGTTCGGAAAGTTCGCTTCAAATTTCACATATTCCGCATTTCTACGTAATCAGTGAGAGCGAGGACGTTCCAGATGTTTTTGCACTTGTCAACAAACTTTCTTGTATCTATGAATTCGCTGAAGAAACTTCGCAGACCTTCCTAAGTGCAACCACTTCGTCAGAAATCAGTTTGAAAAATGGAGAATCAGAAAGTCTATTTTCGCCATGTGAATCTAGTATTACTTCAAGTATTGCTTTGCAGACCCTGAACGAGATGCTCTCTATATACGGAGATGCCAGTCTTACTGTCACAGACAGTGGTATCAAAAATTCGAAGCTGGTGATTTCAACGTAAAAGATCAAGTTCGCTCTGGCTGGCTTCAGGAGGTTGATGAAACACTTCTTGAGCACTTGATGCGCGAAAATCCGCAAGTGATAGACAATTTGTCGACATTCTACACAAGTCCGTCATTACCGTGTGTGATTACCTGAAGAAACTAGGATTCTCAACTTGACTGGATGTTTGAATACACAAAATGAGTGAACAGCAGCTGGTGGGACGTGTGAACATCTCCAATATGCTGTTTCAACAGCATCAAAAGGAACCGTTTTTGAAGAGAATTATAACAGGCGATAAAAGTTGGATCCTATATAATAATGTTAGCCGCAAGGGATCGTGGAGAACCAACGGCTCGTTTACGCAAATAGTAGCCAAGCCGGGATTTCACTCGACAAAGGTTCTTCTGAGCATTTGGTGGGATTTTAAATATGAACTTCTTTAGCCAAACGAAATTATCAACACGACGAAGTACAGCCTTTAACTAAACAAACTGAAGTCAGCTATCGCATGGAAGCGTCCTGAACTGGCCAACAGGCGTGGAGTTGTCTTCCACCATGATAACGCTAGACTTCACGTTGCAATGTCTATCTGGAAGCTGTTAATATTTAAATGAGACGTTCTTCCTCATCCTTCATATTTTCCCGACCTTATCTCATCTGATTACTACCTCTTTACCCTTATTTCTCTCCTCAAAAAAATGTTGTTTGGGACAAAAATTCGTGTCTTTGGAAGTCTTCAAAAGTCATCTTGATCAATTCTTCGCCAGTAAAAACCCTTTATTTTGGAGCAAAAACATTATGTAGCTTCCTGAAAGGTGGGCTAAAGTCATTGAACAAAACGGTACATTTTGCTTAAATAAAGTTTTCTTTGCGTAAAAATATTGCGCTCTGAATTTACAGAAAATTTGAAACGTACTTTTCGAATACCCTAATACTAAATAAAAATATCTAGTAAACATAAGTCGAGATATCAACCCTTCCAGAATTATAATAAACATATTCTAATTTTAGTAAAGCAAATTATTTGTGTGCTTCCATTGATAATATACAGTGAATAAACGAAAGAGTGTCTTATCATATTATTTATAAATAATATGCCACATATAAAAACCTTGCTTCATGTACGTTGCATTCAATTTAAAATGGTTTGGCATACAGTCTTTGTTTAGTTGTTACAACGTATTTCGTTATTATATTATATTGGACATCAAAAATTGCCATATCAAGACAACAAGCGTAATTCCACGGCATTTTCTGATACATCCACATATCAGGAGAGTATGGTGGTACACAAATTCGGAGGAAAAACAACATGGAATTCACTCTTCATTGTTAATCATTTGGACTTCATGGTTTGAAGAGGTATAGTGCATTACCGAGTACGAAGTTTGGCTTCTTCTCAAAAAGTTGAAAAGGTAGTAAAAAAAGATGAGTTGATCCGCATAATAGCATAATTAATCACTGATGATGGCCAGATACAGTGTCGAAAATTTTTTTTATATTCTAGGCTTTTATTAAACTTAATTTTTGCACAATAATTTCATTAATATTAACTTAATCATTAATATTAATAATAACAATTATTTCACATTAATATCGCATATAGGCTCAAATTAGCCATTTTAATGGTTTTTATCAGATGGTAAACTTAATTCCTGCCGCTCATTACTAGAGGGTGCCAGCTCCAACGCTGGCGAGTTTCGACAGTGAAGTCGCATTTGTTGTGTTACGTCCTGCGGACTGCGGGCAATTAATTAAAAAAATTTTTTTTTCCTCTCTCTCCTTTCGAACTTCTATTCTCCTAATATAACAATGGACATAGGAAACAGACCCATCTGGCGAGCAGCTGTCGCGCCAAATGAAAGGCAATTCAGGAAAATTTCATAACAGAAAACAGTGCCCTGTTGTAAAAATCTATACGTCCTCGTTCAGAGTTTATATTTGGAAAGCGTTCACCAAGTGTGTCTGTCGGCTTAGCTATAAAATTTGAAACTCTGCGGTAACAAATCTCCGGTAGATCAAAGCAACTCGAAGCACTCTTGCTCTAAAATTTTGAAACATACATCTCCCTAATCTAAAACCATATGCAGTCTAAACAACAAAGCTTAGTCGTAAAATCTGATCTCAGTCTTTGATTTTCGGCATCTTCACTTTTCCAGCTGGCCACTTGTATACATCTCTCTACCCCACAAGAATCCACCACCATCGCACTTGTCGTGCCTAATCCATTCGGCCAATCATAACCTATCCACCCAAAACTATGAAACATCCATGCTCCACCCCTTATCCCATCTACTAGGTGCGCAACTAAATTTCCGGGTTTTTTTGATCAATGAAAAATGGAAAAATTCAAGAGAAATACAAAAAATGGTTTATTCAAAGTGTCGTCCCTCGCTAGCTATACATTTTTGCCATCTCTGGCAACACATGAATACCGCGACGATAAAACGACGCGTCTTTGGACCGAAACCATTCATCCAACCAATTTTGCACTTCTTCGAAATTGGCTAAGTGTTGCCTAGCCAAGCCATGTGCCATCGACCGGAACAAATGATATAATCGGAAGGGGCCAGGTCTGGCGAATACGGCGGGTGCGGTAGCAGATCCTATTTCAGCGTTTTGATGGTGTCCTGGACGATGGAAGTGGGATGGCACGGAGCATTGTCGTGCTGCAATATCACTCGTTCGTGTCTCGCGTCCCATTCTGGCCGTTTTTCGAGCAATGCATGGTTCAAATTGATCAGTTGTTGTCGGTAGCGATACCCATTGACAGTTTCTCCCGGCTTCTTTTCAGCTCATAGTACACGATTCCTTTCTGGTCCCACCAAACGCAGAGCATTGTCTTCTTTCCGAAGCGATTTGGCCGTGCCGTCGATGTTGATGCTTCGCCAGGTGAAAGCCACGATTTTTTGCATTTGGGATTCCCGAAATATATCCACTTCTCATCGCCAGTAACAATTCGATGCAGGAAACTCTTTCTTTCATGCCGCAAAAGCAAAATTTCGGAAGTGGCTCTTCGATTTTCCATCTATCTCTCAGTCAACTCATGCGGCAGCCATTTTCCTTCCTTTTGAATTTTTCCCAAGGCATGTAAACGTTTGGAAATACCTTGGCGAGTCATGTTTAATGCCTCCGCAAGTTGATCTTGTGTTTGCCTATCATCTTCATCCAATAACGCTTGCACATCGGCGTCTTCAATTGTTTTTGGTCTTCCGGAGCACTCCTTGTCCTCAGTGCCGAAATCGCAACTTCTGAAGCGTTTAAACCAATCTTCACAGATAGTTTTCAATGGTGCATGTTTACCGTAGACCTTCTCAAGCAAACTACGTACTTCAGCTGCACTTTTTTTCAAGTTAAAGCAGAAAAGCAAAGCTTCCCGCAAATGTTGTTTATTTGGCACAAAACTCGACATCTTCGTTGTTAGAAAAAATCTTTTTGCGTTGCGATATGTGTTGGTATTACGACTGGTTATTGTTGACAGATGTCCAAGCTATAAAAAACAGAACTTCAGACGTGTATGTCGACTACATGTGTCGTTAGCGCCATCCATGTGTGAAACAGTTACGCATTTAGTATATTCATGTCTTCTAGAACTAACTGTCTCCTCCCACGAGGTCTTTTAACTTCACTCTTAACTTCTAATGGCTAAGACTTCTTCCTACTTAGGTCAACCAGGACCAATACTAAAAATTTACTAATTAAATCTTTGACATCATTGGGCTCTCCTTAGGGCCTCACCCCTTCTCCAAGGATCATCTCTCTACCCATCCTGGTGGGTCCTGCCTCCGATCATCAGTATAAAAATCGCAACATATCCAACACATCCAACACATTCTTGTTATCTCTCTCCCCTTTCCTTCCCCCAACCTCTTCTCATACCCCCACGCTTTTATTCCCACTCTACTCCTCATTAGCTCCCTCTGCATTTCCTCTCTTACCGTATACCCTGGCGTCCATTTTTCTACCCCCCGTTCCCATCTCAGATATCTTTCCTGCAACTCCTCCATTTTTCTCCTCTCTCCCTATCCCCATATCTCCATCCCATAACTTACCACCGGTCACACCAATTTATCAAATAACCATATCCTCTTCCCCCAATAATTTCCAAACCTCCTTTTCCCTATCCCCCATACCTGCCCCATTACCCTCACTCCCTTCCTTGCCTTATCCCTCACCTGTACCTCTTGTCCTCCACTCCTCATCACCACATATCCTAAATATTTATAATCTTTTACCTCCTCCAGTCTCTTCCCTATCCATCTGCAATCCACCTTCCTCCATCTCCCTCCACTCTTCCTACATCTCATTACTTTCGTTCTTTCTATATTTACCTCCAACCCCTTCCTTTCAAAATATCTTTCTAACCTCCCTATCATTCCCTTCATCCCCTCTTCATCTTCCGCCAATACCGCTAGACCGTCTGCGTACGCCAGCGCATACACCCTCCCCTCCTCCAGCCTTATCACCCCATCCCCCTCTCTTCAGTTCCTCGTCAATATCCGCTATTAATAATATGAACAACAGCGGACTCAACGGGCATCCTTGCCTCAACTCTCTGTTCGTCCAAAATTTTTCTCCCTCCCTTCTTCCTACTCTCACTTTGCTCCTTGTCTCCCCTAACACCTCTTTGCATCTTCTAACCAGTCCTTTCCTTATTCCCCTTTCCCTCATCGCTTTTCCCAACACCTCCCTATTTACTGAGTCAAAAGCTGCCTTGAGGTCCACAAACAACACAATCAGCCTCCTATCTCTCCTCTCCACCTGCCTGTTTATTAAAAAATTTAGCACATAAATATTGTCCACTGTCCCCCTTCCCCTCCTAAACCCCGCCTGACTCTCCGGCAGAATCTTCTTCCTCTCCACCTCTTCCCTCAGCCTCTTCGTTAGTATCGCTGTATATATTTTGTATGTTGTCTACTCAATTTACCTCTATCCCTCCACTTCTCCCCTTCTCCTCTCCCCTTCTCCCTTCTTCCTGATCGGCATCACTACTCCCTCACTCCATTCCTCTGGCCATCCCTCCCCCATCTACACCCTTTCACACATTTCCCCTAACCATCTCTGCACCTCCTGTCCCCCGTACTTCCACACCTCGCTTAGGATTCCACCTTCTCCTGCTGCTTTTCCATCTTTCAATCCTTTCACCGCCCTCTTTATCTCCTCTTGCTCTAGCCCTTCCTCCTCATCATCTTCCCCTCCACTATTTGCCTCCCTCCTTACCCTTCCCTCCACTCCCCCTAATAATTTTCTAAAATACTCCTCCCACTCCTTCATTTCAATCCCCTCATTCACCCCTCTCCTCCTCTTCCTTTTCCTATGTAGCATCTCCCATATCTGTTGTTCCATCCTCACTTCCTCTAACTCCTTCTCCCACCTCTATCTTTGGTCCTTCTTCTCCTCGCATACCCTCTTATACTTTAATCTCTCTTCCCTGTATTTCTCTCCATCTCCTCCCCTTTTCCCCCATTCCCTCAACACCCCGCTCAGTCTCTTCTTCGCCTCTTACACTCTTCATTCCACCACCCCCTTCCCTTCTTCTTTTCCACTTTCCCCCCTTTCCCCTCAACGTTTCTTTGATCCCTTTCTCTAAACTCCTCCATTCCTCTTGCATTCTCCTCTCCCTTCATCCCCTTCTCTTGAACTCTTTTCCAAACCCTTCTATTTCCTTCTTTGACCACCTATATTTTCCTCCCCCTCCCCTCCTTATCTTCTTTTCTCCTCCCTCCTCCTTTCTTCTCCTTCCCCCTTTTATCCACACTACTACCGCTTGATGATCTGATTCCACTCTCTCTCCCACTTCCATCTTCTCCACCCTTTCCATCGTCTCTCCATTTCCAATCACGTAATCTATCACTGACGCTCCCCTTCTTCCTGCGTACGTCTTTTTCCCTTCCTCATCCCCCTTTATATTCCCATTTAAGATCCACCAGCCCCTCTTCCCCAGAAACTCACATAACTTTCTTTCATTCCTGCAACCTTCCTATCCTTGGAGTTCCTGCCCCCCTGTTCTCCTCTCTCCTCTTCCTCCCCCCTCCTAATGCTTCTCCTCCCTCTCTCCCTATTCTCGTGTCGCAATCCCCAAACTACCGTCCTCCATTCCCCCTCCCTTACCTCCACCCACTTCTTCAACCGTTCTAACTTTTCCTCCATATCCCCATTTACGTATATCCCTATTACTCTCCACCACTCTCTCTCCATTCTCACCTTCCTCACTATTACCTCCACTACCTCCTCCTCATCTTCCCTTCTCATCTCGATCCCTTCTCTCACTCCTATCGCCATTCCCCTTATCGCCCTTCCCTTCCTCCTCCTTCTCCTCACTTCCTGATATTCCCATCTAAATCCTTTCAGTAACTCTTTTTTCATTCTTCCCCAACCCTTCCCCTCTACCCATGTCTTCGACAGCACCATTATATCCCATCCTTTCACGTCCTCCCAGAACTCCCTATCTTTATTCCCCAGCCCCGCAATGTTCCAAAAGGCCATCTTGTACACCTCTTCCGCCTTTCCCTCCTCCCTCCTCTCTCCTCCATCCTCCTTCTCCCCTCACCTTCCCCTTCCTCGGTCTCCCACTCCCACTACCTCACCCCATTTTAGTTTCCCTTCATCTCCTACCACTTCTTCCTCACTTCATCCCATCTCTGTATCTTTCCATTCACCTACATCTTCATGTATCCTATCTGCACCTTCTTGCCCTTTCTCCTTTCTGCCTCCACCTCTCTTTCTATTCTCCACTTCATCTTTCTCCCCTCCACTGTTAAATTATCTTCTATCCTTTCCCTCCTCCCTCTCAACTTCTTCGCCTCCATCACTTTCCTTTTTTCCTCCATACTGCCTAACTTTCAAT
The DNA here is from genome assembly GCF_003227715.2 of Harpegnathos saltator. Classification (NCBI taxonomy): domain Eukaryota; kingdom Metazoa; phylum Arthropoda; class Insecta; order Hymenoptera; family Formicidae; genus Harpegnathos; species Harpegnathos saltator. The sequence continues at coordinate 76,129 of NW_020230662.1, read as the reverse complement.
ACCATCCCCTCCCCTTCTTTCTGCCCTTTCCTTAACCTCTTCACTTCCTTCATTTCTACCTCCAGCTCCATTCTCCGCTATATCTCCTTAACTCCCTCCTCTATCTATTGTCTTCCTTATAGCTCTATTATAGCGAGCTATAAGAAGAAAGCTATAAGGAAAAGCTCGCTCGCTTCTTGTCGTTCGCGCTCGCTCGCTCCACGTCGCGCTCGCTCGTCTCTTGTTGCTTGCGCTCACTCGCTCCTCGTCGCGCGCGCTCGCCTCTTGTCGCTTACGTTGCCCCTCGTCGCGCGCGCTCGCCTACCGCCACTCGCTGACTCCGCCTGTATCAAATGTCTACGTGCTTACTGCGGCCGCCCTGCGCTCTCTACGCGCTCGTTGCTTCACATGTTTTAATTAATAACTCGGTAACTATTGCCAATTTGACATTATGATACATGACTTTTCTTCTCGGCTACACCCAATCTATCTCCAACTTTCGTCTGCATGATCAGCTATCAAACACCCTGTATAAATAAGTAAGAGAACAAATAGTATAGGGTGGTTGATTATAAATTGCCAACCCGAAATGTGAAGGTAGATTGGGTTAAGATGAACATAAAAGTCCCATACCGTTTTGCGAGATTCGCAATATTTATCGAGTTATTAATGACAGAAATCTGAGGAATGAGAGCGCGCCGACATAGATGATTGGAGAAGCGTTGCAGCTATTCAGACCACAGCGCGGACCACTCGACCCAATAACTGTTGGTGGTGTGCGGCGAGACGTAGGTCCGGCGAGATAAAACAGCGAATAGCAGCGCATTGTATTTCCCCTCGCCGCACACCGGCAACAGTTTCTGGATCAACTTGGCCGCGCTGCGGCCTAAGCAACTGTAACGCTTCTCCAATCATCTATGCCGGCGCGCTCCCACTCCTCAGACTTCTGTCATTAATAACTCGATAATTATTGCGAATCTCGCAAAACGGTATGGGACTTTTATGTTTGTCTTAACCCAATCTACCTTCACATTTCGGGTTGTAAACTTATAACCCTTTACCCTGTATACCCAGTAAACACAATGTTACATGTAACGTATATGTAATTGTAATTTCTTACTCAATAATATAACTGTTATATAACACGTGTGTTTACTGGGTAATAAATGCAATTCAACTTACGTTTTGCGGAAGGACGTGCAGGAATAGGTAATACAATGCTCGTACATGGCTCTTTTTCGTTTCTAGATGAGGATATAACTTTCTTCGCTCTATGTTTTCTATAATACTTTGATTCTTTCTCAGTATCCATATCCGAAGTATATGTAGCCATTTGTGCTTTATTACCAGTTTTTTGTATGGAAGCTAAAAATATTTTAAATGTTATTAAGAAGCAAAATTTAAAAATAAAGCTGTCTTGTTTCAATATTTACAGTATTCGCCAAAAATTCGTTCTATTCGATAAGAAAGCCAATCAACACCTAGTATTTCTTCCTTTTCAATAGCTTTCCGAATTCTTGCGTCTGTTTTATAGTGCAAAGGATATTTGCATATGTTTTCATTTTGTAGCCAAATTTTTGGTATTACTTGGACATCATCAGGAAATTCTGCTAAATTAATCTACCACTCGACATCGTCTGATATTATATGAAGAAATACATATGCGAGTAATGTTATAAAGATGTCAAATCTTTTAGATTGTAGTGCATAAAGGTCAATCAAATTTCCTCACTTTATTATTTTACTTTTATTATTACCGTTACATCATTTCTTAGATATTAACTCTTCGAGTCTTCGAAATGCTCAACTTTGACGCGGCATCCATCCAGAAGCCAATAGTAAGTATACATTATAGTTTATTGCTTTTGACAACTCTCCTTGTTTTATAGCATTGTCCAATAATACTCACCACTTATAATAAATCCTGTTCTTAATCGCAGCAACGTGTAACAAATTCTGTTGCTAACACAGATTAGTCAGAGAATGCCGAAGAAACAAATGATTGTATCTCCAAGCTGCAGTGACATGTCGCTCTTGTTATAATTTCTCCGATAACCTTCAATTGTTTAATCTTCTGTTGTGGACTGTAGTACACACAGACTGTAAACGCACATATTTATTGTTAGTAATGTGACGACAATTGTTGATGAAGTGGTGACAATTATTGGACAATACTATAGGCGGACAAGGAGAAAAGGGAAGCATAATCTATATTTCCTAGAAAATATTTTTTTATTCGCACATAATTATAAGATTACATCAGTTGCATATTAAAATACACATAATTAGTCATGCCAAAGCGTAAATTTTTGTAAAATTTTTCAATGAGGTGTCGTCGTAAATTAATTCGAGAAAGTGATGATTTGTTTCCATTACATTTTAATGAAGAACCTAGAGTTAATTTGGATATTATTACAAATAACTCCGTTATAAATAATGATCAGAATGTAATATCAAATAATTCCGCTTCGGTTAATGAGCAGGAGGAGATTGTACATTTACATTTCTATAACGCTGTTCCCTGCACTGTATAAGAAACAAATAATCTATCCCTTTCCGATGAAAGGAGTTTCTTAGAATTTGATGTTTTTTTCGATTAATTCCACAATACTATCCACAATAATATCCACAAATCTAACTGTCACAAGAGAGAGCAGTAACGTAGAACAAGAAAACGATTCTTTCAAGGCAATTTAACTCAATATCACACATCGTACACATGTGTGTGTATTTCTCATGTAGCTCTATCTCATTTATTGTCTGGTTTGAGAAAAACACATCCAATTTTTTTTAATTTACCACAATATGCAAAGACATTATTACATACATCACGGATTTCTATTATTACTGATATTTCTCCTGGGCAATATTGCCATTTCAGTATTGACAATAGTATTCATAAATTTTTAAATGAAAGTAATAATATTAATTTATCTCAAATTAAGATTCAAATTGGTATTGATGGCGTTCCAATATCTAAATCTAATTCCAATCAGTTATGGCCCATATTAGATCGAATCATGCCTCACAAAAATATATTTTTTATTGGTTGCTATCTTGGTCAAACAAAATCATCGGATGCTAATAAGTTCCTACAACAATTTGTAACAGATATCAGTACTTTGATTAATACGAGTATAGCTTACAATGGTATTAAAATTCCAATATCAATACACTCTATTATATGTGATGCTCCAGCTAAATCTTTCATTACCTTAATTAAAGGGCATACAGGTTATTTCAGTTGTTCAAAATGTACTGTTGAACGTGAATTTATCGCTAATAGAATTGTTTTCCCAATATTGATTGCCAGAAAAGAACAGACGCTAGTCTTTATAATCAATCTCAAGAAGAACATCATCTTGGTCGATCTATTTTAGTAAACATTCCAAATTTTGGTATTGTATCTCAAATCCCATTAGATTAATTGCATTTAATATGCATCGGTATTGTCAAAAAATTGATAAAATTTTGGATAAGCAGTCCTTTTAAAAGTAGATGTTTAACCTCGCAAAAACTAAAAAATATTTCCAAATTCTCGCTTGATATCAGCTTGCTTGATTTTTCATTCCAAAAAAATTTGCAAGAAGACTACGAGAAATAAAAGATTTTAAACAATGGAAAGCAACCGAACTAAAACAATTTTTGTTGTATACAGGTCCTGTTATATTACAAAAAGAATTCAATTCAACTTTATTTTCCAACTTCTTGACATTGCATGTTGCTGTTCGCATTTTATGTCAGAAAAATACAATAGAATATATAGAATATGCGGATAAATTATTAGGTTGTTCGGAAAGTTCGTTTCAAATTTTTGAAATAAATTAAGAGCGCAATATTTTACACAAAGAAGAACTTTATTGAAGCAAATATGTACCGTCTTGTTCAACGACCTTGGCCCATCTTTCAGGAAGCTGCATGATGCCTTTGCTCCAAAATAAAGGTTTCTTATTGGCGAAGAATTTATCAAGATGACTTTTGAGGACTTTCAAAGACTCGAATTTCTTGTCCCGAAGAAAATTTTTTAAAGAAAGAAATAGATAGTAGTCAGATGGGGCAAGGTCGGGAGAATATGGAGGAAGAGGAAGAACGTCCCATTCGAAGTCTAACAGCTTCCTACGAATAGACATTGCGACGTGAGGTCTGGCGTTATCATGATGGAAAACAATTCCACGCCTGTTGGCCAATTCAGGGCGCTTCCGTGCGATGGCAGTCTTCAGTTCGTCCAGTTGAAGGCTGTACTTCGCCGCGTTGATGGTTTCGTTTGGTTAAAGAAGCTCATAATATACCACGCCCTTAAAATCCACCAGATACTCAGAAAAACCTTTTTCGCGTGAAGCCCCGGCTTGGCCACTGTTTGCGTAGACGCGTCGCTGGTTCCCCACGACCTCTTGCGGCTAACATAATTATATAGGATCCAACTTTCATCGCCTGTTATGATCCTCTTCAAGAACGGTTCTTTTTGGTGCCGTTGAAGCAGCATATCGCAGACGTTCACACGTTCCAGCAACTGCCGTTCATTCATTTCGTGTGGCACCCACACATCCAGTCGACTTGAGAATCCTAGCTTCTTCAGATGGTCATGCACGGTGGAAACAGACTTGTGCAGAGTGTCGACGAGTTCTCTAACTGTCACTCAAGGATTTTCGTGTACGAGATCCATAAGAAGCGTTTCATCAACCTCCTGAGGCCGGCCTGAGCGAGCTTGATCTTCCATGTTGAAATCGCCAGCTTCGAATCTTCGATACCATTTTCGAACTGTCTGGTGAGTGACGCAGGCATCTCCATATACTGAGAACATCTCATTCAGAGTCTGCGAAGCCGTGAAGCCACGTTTAAAGCAATATAGCATCACATGACGAAAATGGACTTTTTGGTTTTCCATTTTTCAAACTGATTTCTGACGAAATAGTTGCACTTAGGAAGATCTGCGAAGTTTCCTTAGCGGGCTCATAGATCCGGGAATGTTTGTTGACAAACATAAAATCGTTTAGAGTGCCCTTGTTCTTACTGATTACATAGAAATGTGGAGTGCGCGAAATTTGAAACGAACTTTCCGAATAACCTAATATTAAAATATTTCGTGGAAAGTTTTATTCAAATTTACTGGCCCGAGTTTGATTCTCATAATATTCATGGCCTTGTACACATTGCTGATTGCGTAAAACAATTCGGACTATTAGATACTTTTAGTGCTTTTCTGTATGAGAATTTTTGGAAAGAATTGAAAGCGTCTTTATGAAAATTTGAGAAACCATTGGAGCAAATTAGCAATCGCTATGCAGAAATGAGTTACAATAATATTGAGTCTGGGAAAAAGTTCGTGACGTTTTTCCCGATAGATGGCGTCAATTGCAAATAACTCAGGAAACACAGATCGCAGCGATACCACTAAACGCTCGTTGGAAAGATTTATACACTCAAAGTAACTTTGAGCGTTACTTTGAGTGTATAAACATCGAAATTGGTGCAGTGGTTGGAAAGTTGTTTGCGTTTGAAAATGGAGGAAAGTAATGAAAAATTGCGCTATATCTTGCAATATTATTACGACAAAGGGAAGAACGCTGCGCAGGTTTGTGAAAAATTTGTGCTGTGTACGGTGAAGTATTATAAATCTGGCAATGCGTGTTCGTTCTGGTAATTTTGATGTGAAAGCTGAATCACGCTCTGGTCGTCCAATCACTGAAAAAGCTGATGAAATTCTTGAAGAAGTCCAGCAAGATAAGCATATCAGCAGTGTCGATATTGGTATGGAGCTAGGCATTGACCACAAAACTGTTTTGAACCATTTACACAAAGCTGGCTACAAAAAGAAACTCAATGTATAGGTTCCTCATGAGTTGAGCGCGAAAAACATGATAGACCGAATTAACATCTGCGATGCGCTGTTGAAACGCAATGAAATCGAGCCATTTCTGAAACGTGTCATAACCGGTGATGAAAAATGGATCACGTACGACAATCGGAAGCGTAAAAGATCGTGGATAAGGAATGGTGAGCCGTCACAAGTGTTCGCGAAGCCAGGATTGACGCCGAAAAAGGTGATGCTGTGTGTGTGGTGGGACTGGAAAGGAATCGTCCACCATGAGCTACTTCCAGTTGGTCAAACGATTGATTCTCAACTCTACTGTGGACAACTAGAGAGATTAAGCCAGGCAATTGAAAGAAAACGGTCCGACTTGAATAATAGGAAAGGTGTCTTCCATCATGACAACGCCCGACCACACACTTCTTTGATGAACCATCAAAAATTGCGACAGCTTGGTTGGAAAGTTTTGATGCATCCACCGTATAGTCCAGACATAGCACCCTCTGACTATCATTTGTTCCGAACTCTGCAGAACTCTCTCAATGGAATTAAGCTGGTTTCAAAAGTAGCCTGTGAAAACCACTTGATTCAATTTTGCAATCAGAAACCACAGAAGTTCCTCACCGATGGCATCATGGCTCTACCCGAAAAATGGCGAAACATTGTCGATAATAATGGAGTATATTTGGTTTAAATAAATTCATTTTCACACTATAAGAAAACCAGTTGAATTTTACTAAAAAAACGTCACGGACTTTTTCCCAGACCCAATATTAATTTTGACGATAAAAGTATGCCCAAAATTTGTGTAAAATATCCACATGAAAAAGGGCCATTAATATCAGGTTGTTTCAATCCACAATTTTCGAAGATTGAATTTCCTAATTTTATTCTTTCACTTAAGTCTTCTGATAATTGTTGTCACATAAGAAAAGATATTGTCTGCGTTGAAAATATAGCAATGTCAAGAGAAGGAAATCACATTATAATTGGTCGTAAATTTCGAGTTGTTGAAGAACTCTATAATAATCTGTAATAAATTATAAGCACTGAACAATAATAATATATGTATAATAACGTATGTACATTACATTTCGCTTTAACATTTACGTAGTACAATCAAATTCAAGCGACATCTTTTGTATAATGTTACTCGCACAAGTATTTCTTCATATAATTTCAGACGAAGATGTCAAGTGGAAGATTCGTTGTCACAAAATTTCCCTGTGACATGCAATACCCAGAATTTACTGATTGGCCTTCTTATAGAATTCGCTGAATATTTGACGAATACTGTAAGAGGTAAAAGAAGACAGCTTTCCTTTTAAATTTTGTTTGTTATTACTAATATAATGTTTAACTGACTAATTACTAATAATGTTTAAAACATTTGTAACGCTTATACAAAACTGAGAAGAAAATAAAGAAGGCTACACACATATGTGATACGAACACCGAAAAGGAATTGAAATATAAATTCCACAGAGTAAATACAGTTTTCTCTTCATACAAATGCAAAGGACAGCCATGTACAAGCAGATTATCAGTCCTATGTCCTCCTGCAAAATATAAGTTATATTTCATTTATTATACATAATGATTCGTACTTTATATTATATTAGGTTGGGGAAAAAGAAATCCATTATTTTTTCGTTTATTTCAAGGCTTTATTTAACATAGTTAGGATTGTTCGATTTTGCTCAAATAAGCACCGTTTTATTCTACAATTTGTCGCCCTTTTAAAGATACTTTCATGATCCCTCTTTCATAGAAGCCCTGGTCCTTATTTGCAAAAAACTCGACTAAGCGATATTCACAGTCTTCTCTTGAAGTCAATTTCTTACTATCAAGGAAGTTTTGCAATGACAAAAACAGATGATAATCGCTTGATGCCAAGTCCGGACTATAAGGTGGATGCATCAAAACTTCCCAACCAAGCTCCCGGAGTTTCTGACGAGTCACTATAGACGTATGTGGCCTGGCATTGTCCTGATGAAAAACAATTCCTCTCCTATTGACCAATTCTGGCCGCTTCTGGTCGATCGCTAGCTTCAAACAGTCCAATTGTTGACAATAGAGGTCCGAATTTAATGTTTGGCCATATGAAAGCAGCTCATGGTGGATGATTCCTTTATAGTCTCACCAAACACTCAGCAAAACCTTCCTGGCCGTTAATCCTGGTTTGGCCACCGTTTGAGCCGTTTCGCTACGCTTTGACCACGATCGTTTTCGCACAATATTGTCGTATGTAATCCATTTCTCATCCCCAGTCACCATCCGTTTCAGAAATGACTCGATTTCGTTCCGTTTGGTCAAGGCTTCGCAGATTGAAATTCGGTCCATCATGTCTTTTTGCGTCAATTCGTGTGGCACCCAAACATCGAGCTTTTTTTTGAATCCAGCTTTATGCAAGTGGTTTAAAACTGTTTTGTGGTCGATCTTCAGCTCCTGGACGATACTACGACCGCTAACATGCCGGTCTACTTCGATCATTTCCATAATTTTATTGACATTTTCGATAACGGGCCTACCTGTGAGAGATGCATCTTTAACATCAAAATTACCGGAACGGAATCGACGAAACCAAAATTGCGCATGATTGGCTGTGACATTATTGGGACCATAAACACCATTCACAATTTCAGCCGCCTGGCTTGCATTTTCGCCTTTATCGAAGGAAAATTGTAAAATATACCGAATTTTCTCTTTGTTGACGTACATCTTTTACGTGCTATAACTCATAACTTAATCGACACATCACAAAACCGTTAAAGAATTTTTTTAGTACGGAATGTCACTTTTCCAACAAGTATATATATTAACCTATGCGATTAATACATCACGTGACATATACCACTAAAGCCATCTAGCGGAAAAATAATGGATTTCTTTTCCCTAACCTAATATATTATAAGTAGCTTAGCTGTGGAGATTCTAACCCAGGAGTGCTAAGGGGGACGCGGGGAAGCGGGGAACTCAGGGCTCGGGGTATGACGTCGCGCCCTGAGTTCCCCGCTTCCCTGCGTCCCCCTTAGCACTCCTGGGTTAGAATCCCCATAGCTATGTCATATAAGATGGCGGTCGTGACGTCAGGCATACGTCAGAGAGAAAAAAATCTACTGGGATGTAGTATCTACTGGGATCGGTAGACTCGAACCTGGGTCCTCGCGGTTACTATCCAATGCTCCAAAGCTCCTAAGACCACCGTCGTTTGTTGTTATTAGATGTCTATTGAAGGTTCTTACATTGTGCATGTGACGTCACGAGAGAAAAGCTGTCGGGATGTAAGTAGACTCGAACCTAGGTCCTCGCGGTTACTATCCAATGCTCCAAAGCTCCTAAGACCACCGTTGTTTGTTGCTATTAGATGTCTATTGAAGATTCTTACATTGTGTATGATGACGTTACGAGAGAAAAACTGTCGGGATGTAGGTAGATTCGAACCTTGGTCCTCGCGGTTACTATCCAATGATCCAAAGCTCCTAGACAACGTCTACCTAAGCACCGTCGCCTGTTGCTAGTATACGTCTAGTGACGGTTTAGAGTATATATGATGATATCACGAGAGAAAAAATGTATTGGGATGTAGGTAGACTCGAACCTGGGCCCTCGCGTTACTATCCAATGCTTCTAGACCACCGTCGCCTGTTGCTAGTAAACGTCTAGTGAAGGTTCTTAGAGTATTTATGATGACGTCACGAGAGAAAAATAAGTCGAAACTAGGCCAGACTCGAATCCCCGGACCCTTCGTTTACTGTGCCATATCGAACGTCTCTCAAACGTCTGTCGAACGTCTCTTGAATGTCTATCAAACGTCTATCGAACGTCTATCGAACGTCTGTCGAACGTCTAATAAGCATCATACCGCAAATAAAGAAGTATTTTTATCAAACACAATTACCATATAAAGTCCTAAGAAAGGGGATAAGCGTGTTGGAGGAAATATTTGTGCGTTTGAAATAATGTTTTATTATATAGCGTCGTTCAATTTTTTTCGAGACCACTAATTGAAAATATTTAGTATATTCTGTAATGCACAATTTTTCATATGATTATTACATCGAAAAGTATTATTCAATTTTTGCAGGGAAGGCATATCATTGTAATCAGTGTCCATGGTCTTAATGATCACGCTGCTTCTCACATTGTCATCCAGAAGGTGTAACAACCATTCCCGCTTTTAATGTCTCTTCACATACACAAATTGAGATGCATCGTCTTCAAGCTCGTCATACATATCACCCGCCACAGCTGCAGTAACCAGATGGTTAGCTCTGTAGTATTTGACGGTTCCATCTTCCCATCGTAATTCATGATGATTAGCCGTTAACCAGTAGGCCCTCGATTTGTCTGATCTTGTGAGCAGATGCCATGGCATTGGACTCGTGAAGACGTAGTGCGAAAGAATAGTTCCGTTCTTCAGTATCGCTGCTTCTTTTACAATAAATCTCTTTCCAACCATGAATTCTTGCAAGTCGACAAACGTCGGCACAACCATGGTGAAACATTCTTTGACACGTCCAGGAGAGAAATACCGTTTATAGCACTTTGTTTCGTGTATTATTCTTTTCTCGTACATACTTTCTGATGTTAGTTGAGTTTGCGCACTATGTCGGTTAGCGGGCTATATTCAACTACACGATCATGCAGGATGAGACAGTACGGGGTAGTATTCGCCGGTATATTCTCCTTACACTCAAATTCTATCCGCACATCTACAGTAGTGCTCTTGACGGACTCATATTGACGTGAACAATCGATCACCACGAAAGGACCTAGCCGCAGAAAGTCGGTAGTTGTTAACCATACCTCAGCACTGTTGCATCCATAATACGATTTACGAAAACGTCTATATATATCGTAAAGTATTGCGTATTTATTTTTTACAAAGTCTAAATTCATGTCATCGTACAGATAACACTCTGAATTCAGATAGAGCTTCGCTTCGCGTTGATCAATTTGGAGTCATCGAAACAAGTTATATTTTCTGACATGACATTCTTCCGGCCAGTCTGCAACGCAAAGATAACGTATCGAGGTTTTTCTAAATTTGTAGCAGGTTTGATGATCCACTGGTGTTTGGTCGTGCTTTGCAGCAGAGGAAATTCAAACAGATCCCACGAGCGGAAACTCATACTCAAGTATCGTCCGTTCTCCAAAGTTTTCAGCTGGTTTACTGGAAAGTTTATTGATATCGTTCAAGATTACGTGAGGCATTCGCCATTGTATCTTGAATAGCTCAATCTTAGGATCCAGCGCTGAGATCCTAGTAGACTTGTTGTCGCTGCGCGATCGTAATAGAATCAATTCGTGACGCGCGTAAATCACTATACGCTTGTAGACTTCACAGAATCCTAGCAACACGCTGAGTGGTACGCAAAAGTTGAAGTATCCGTCCGGCGAAATAGTGTCAGTCGTATCCCACGTGGCATTTTTCATGACAGCATTTTCGTCTGAAGATATCGATACATAGTTTTTGAGCGTTGAAGTTATTCCCACGTTTCTGTTACGATCAATCTCCACACCATCCAGTTCATAACGGATCTCATCAAACATGAATGCAATGCAATTATATCCCAACGTTACAGTCGCACCATCGACTGCAACTTGTTTCGTCACCTTCCCCTCGACATAAAGATAACTCTCGCATGGCAATATGTATAAATTCTGCTGCTGTATGGGTATTCGTATCTTGTCGCTATATTGAAACGTTGTGTTAGCGTATAGATTGTACGTATGTGTCTCAATCTTGACGATGCGATCGTCAAAGACCGGTTCACTTCCAATGTTCAAAATGTCAATCATCTTTCTCAATCGTTTCGTACGATGAATCCCAGAGATTTCAAAAATTCAACGTTCAACGCGCTGAGTTTCTTTCGAACGAGGGATTTTGTACTCATAATCGCGTGTCTCGTAAAAGATATATTTCCAGCTTGTTTCTCCTATTCGACTTGATTCACCACAAGCATTTCATAGATTATGTTTATTATCGTCGCCGTCGTACGTGCAACCTAATGGTAATCTCTTCTCCGCGAAAATCGAACGATTGTCCTTCTTGATCAACGACACGCACCGTTAAATCTGTAATGCTCCGTGCAATGATTGAAAGGTAAATAACATGCGCCGGCGTTTCCGATATCTTATATCCTGGTGGCACCTTAGGCGAGAATTCATATATCGTATGTACACTCATGCTGTTACTATATGCACCACTGACAACGCTGCATTCTATACGAATGATATTCACGTTGATAATCTTAATCGGTGCGTCCGATTCGTACCATTGGTGCGGTTCTAAACCACGATTCGATGAGAATCCTAAAAGCGAGCCAATGTTGTTTGGTTTGCTAAAATTTATTCTATAAGCACATTTTATTTCACTCTTCATCGTATTATTATTGGCACGAATTATTATAGGATATTCATTATCGTCATCTCTATATGGGTTATTTTTGGAACGCACTGTTTTTTGAGAATGTGAAATTGCACGTTTTAGATATTTGTATATGGCGCGCAATTCGTACGATCCTTTAGGAATCGTAATTTCTTCGTCGTTAGAACCATAGTAAAATTTATTATTCGATGAATTTACATTTGGTATCGTATTTTATGCCTCGAAATCCGTTAAACCAAGCTCATAATCACCGTCTCTCAAATCTATAGCCGGAAAGTAGCTCACCGTAAGGATACTGTTGTTGCCAGTCAACGTAAGCGTTAGTGACATGTTCGCAAAATGCCAAGCAAATACTGACTGCTGTTAGAGGAATGTCATCATTTAAATCCATATCGATCCTCTACCGTTTGGAGAAACTGTAAGCACAAACATTCGAGAGACGTTCGATAGACGTTCGATAGACGTTCGATAAAAGTTCGAGAGACGTTCGATAGACGTTCGAGAGACGTTCGATAGACGTTTGATATGAGACAGTAAACGAAGAGTTTGGGGTTCAACTCTGGCCTAGTTTCGACTTATTTTTCCTCTCGTGACGTCATCATGCACAATGTAAGAACCTTTAATAGACGTCTACTGGCAACAAACGACGGTAATCTAGGAGATTTGAAGCATTGGATAGTAACCGCCAGGGCCCAGGTTCGAGTGTATCGACATCCCGGTAGATTTTCTTGACGTATGCGTGACGTCACGACAGCCATCTTACATGACATAGCTATGGGGATTCTAACCCAGGAGTGCTGAGGGGGACACGGGGAAGCGGGGAACTCAGGGCGCGGGGTATGACGTCGCGCGGGGGGAACTCATGGTGGGTCCCATCATGAGTTCCCCTTCTCCGCACGACGTCACACCCCGCGCCCTGAGTTCCCCGTTTCCCCGCGTCCCCCTCAGCACTCCTGGGTTAGAATCCCCATAGCTAAGCTACTATTATAAATTTTCAAAATTTCATGTTGATAATTCAACAACTGCAATGGGAATAGACGTGAAAATACATCTACGACATATTTCGGGATCCTAGAAAAAGATGCAGTGGATTACAAAATGCTGAAAACTTGTACTGTCATTGATTTTTACAAGGTACGAGGTACATCCAGAAAGTAAGAATACAACAATTGTTTAAAATCGAAAAATGAATATATTTTATTGAAATTTACATGGTATGTGCCAAAATATGTTATTATTTCTCCACATAATCGCCGTTGAGGTCAATGCATTTTTGAAGCCTGGGCACCAGCTTTTGTATACTCTCGTCGTATACCGTTCGCTCCACCTCCTGAAACCACTTTGTCACAATCTGCATGACCTCCTCATCGTTCGAAAAGCGCTGTTCACCCAAGAACTCCTTCAATTTATTGAAAAGATGGTAATCCGAGGGTGCTAGGTCAGGGGAGTAGGAGGGTGAGTCACAATGTCCCATCCAAACGACACGAGCAGGTCTTGAGTGAGCCGGGCGGTATGAGGTCTGGCGTTGAGGAACTGTCCTGAAGGAGGAACACACCACGAGTCAGCATTCCCCTCCTTTTGTCTTTGATTTTTTTTTTCAACTTCTTTAGGATCTCACAATATGCAATATGCAACATTGATGGTGGTCCCTTTGGGCATGAAATCGACCAACGAGAGCCCTTTCCGGTCCCAAAACACGAACGCCATGATTTTCCTCTCTGAAGATTGAACTTTGAATTTTTTGGAGGATGGAGAATGGGTATTACGCCACTGTAGAGACTATCATACTGAGACTGAAGAGAATGAGACTGAAGTGAGGAACCGAATGACTGAACGAATCTCACACCTGCTATAGGTGGAGCGAACGGAGGACGCACTGGTTGACGTATTAGGCTGCTGCGACGACATTTCGTAATTGATTGAGGCGCTCGATGGCTTATTTTAACCGTTACGAACCCCTCTACACGTCACGGGTGCCAACTTTACAACAAAAAAATCCCTACGTCTTACACAGCCCTTGTATTCTTACTTTCTGGATATACCTCGTATACAAATTTTAACATAGTTCTTTGTAATAATATAATGCGATATTATATAATATTTCATATCTGTCATATATTTCGTAGTTTTGTAATATATTTCGTAAAGGATTAGGAACGTTTTGTTAATAAGAAAACACGTGGTCGACCGCGTGTTACTACTTCTCTCGTCGATCACAACATTTTACGTATATCTCATAGTAACCTACATCTCACGGTATCGGACATTGCTAAAGAAATATTGACTCCAGGACAGTCTAATCCATTTATATGTACCATACGCCGTCGCCTGCAAGACGCAGGATGCATGGTCGACGACCTGTGGAGGAGCCATTCATTTCTGTAAAGAATCGGAAGGCGCGAGTAGAGTGGTCCAAAGCACAACTTAACTGGACATCACGGCAATGGTCTGACGTTATCTGGAGAGATGAAAGTAAGTTTATACTGTTTGGTAGTGACGGAATAAAGTGGATTCGTCGTCCTAAAGGCAAATGCTTTAATCCCAAATACCAACTTCCTACAATGAAGCACGGATAGGCGGTTCGGTTATAGTGCAGGGTACTTTTTTCGAAAAGGAATGGGTCCCTTTCATAAAATCGAGGGCATTATGGATCAAACGGTATACATAAACATCCTCCAGAATGTAATGCTTCCATATGTAAAATGTTTCCTTGGTCGCGGTTTCATTTTCCAACAAGACAATGATCCGAAAAATCGAACAGCTAAAGTGCAGGAGTGGTTCCGATGCCATCGCGTAACTTTCATAGATTGGCTAAGTCAATCCCCCGATTTAAATATTTTAGAATCGCTGTGGGAAGATTTGGAGAGACGTTTGGCAAGAAAACGAGCTACGAATGCGGTCCAGAAATTCTCCCAACTTGAAGAAGAATTGTTCAATCAAACGAACTCACAGAGTGAAGTTCGATTGAAATTATGCCAGGTATCTCGTCCGGATGGATATACTATGTAATCATGCTTTCCTCGCATTGCCAACAAAGTTCACAATTCCCAAACAAAAAGATGCTCGCGCTTCACACGACCCGTGGCACCGCGTTCACGTGTAATGTCATCACTTCAAAGATACATGGCAAACCGCCTAATAGAGATGAACGGGAGGGGAAAAGCCAAAGGCTTTGGGTGCAGAAAACCCGGACGAGACACCTAGCATAATTTCAATCAATGAGTTTGTTTGATTGAACAATTATGTCTAGGTGTCTCGTTCAGTTGGATATATTATTAAGTGTACAAATGAATAATCCAATTTTTTCAACTACATTCAAGGTTTATTTTAAAAGAAAGTAAATTAAATTGTTCAATCAAAGTATTCGCCGTTGCTTTCTATAACTTTAAGCCACCTTTCAAGCAGCTGATGAATTCCATCTCGGCAAAATGTTACGTCTTTGGACACGATAAAGTCGTCAAGCCATTTTCGGATCTCATCCACTGATTGGAAGTGCATATCGGACAAGGCGTGTTGCATCGACCGGAACAAGTGATAATCGGATGGAGAAATGTCTGGTGAATATGCCGGGTGCTGCAAGACGTCCTAGCCAAGACTCATTATGGTGTCTTTTGTATTGGAAGCAATGTGTGACTTTACGTTGTTATGCAACAATTTCACTGAACGTTCCTCCTTTGCCAGTATACAGGCGTTTTCGTTCCAATTCCTCACTCAAACAGATTAATTGATGTTAGTAGTAGTCCGCAGTAACTGTTTCACACGGTTCCAACAACTCATAATAAAGCACGCCCTTGATATCCCACCAAATGCAGAGAAGAACCTTCTTTCCGAAGCGATTGGGTTTTGCGACCGATTTTGATGATTCGCCGAGATTTATCCATGACTTTTTGCGTTTCGGATTGTCATAGAGTATCCATTTCTCATTGCCCGTAACGATTTTCCACAAGAAAGACTTTCGACGCTGCTTATTGAGAAGAGAAAGACACGCTGCCACTCGTTGATTTTTGTTGGTTTCAGTGAGTTCATGCAGTTAGGCACCCATTTTCCTTTTTTCTGGATCTTTCCCATCTCATGTAGGTGTTTGGAAATCGCTTGCTGCGTTACTCCCAACTGTTCTGCAAGCTCTTTTCGTGTTTGTGCCGAATTCTCAGCGAGCAGTTGTTCCAAATCATCATTATCGCACTTCGGAGGTCCTTCAGGGTGTTGTTTGTCGATTAGACTGAAATTAACGCTTTTAAACCGCTTAAACCAAAATGCGCACACATCGTACGATACAACACCTTCGCCGAGAAAAGAACAAATCGATTCGCACGCTCTTGCAGTATTTTTTCCTTGTTGGAATTCGTAAAGAATGCAGTGTCGGATATGCACCTTATCTGTTGCCATTTTCGACTGTAATGAACTAAATACTTTTGAAAGTTATGTTAGGCCTTTCGCCAATGTTCTTTTTAATAGTTATATGTCAACATTGCATAATCATAAAAGAGCGGGAAAATCTATTCAATTTAAAATTGATTTCATAATTACTTAAAATAATTTGGATCATTCATTTGTATACCTAATAATAATGCATTATATTCTGCAAGTAATGAAAAATCAAGTTATGGTCAACTTTTTATTATAGATATTAACGAAGCGACTAAATGATGTTTAGAAAATAATTCTAATCTTGATAGAGAAATTTTATATTCAATAGATGATAGAATGCGTAGGAATAAATTTTCGCACAATTTTACCGAATGATGCATGAAGAAATTCCGAATCAACATCAACATCAACATCAAATGTCTGGCATTCAAGCTATACATGAATTACAATTTGGATTTTTATCTAAGAAAAGTATTGATCGTGGTCGATACAACATACAAAAAGTTAACGAAGTTGCAATAATCTTTTCTACCATAGCAGACGGGGAAATTCCAGAAACTTACGTCACGATTTATAATAAAAATAATAAAACGTTGCAACAAGTTAGTACTATGGATCCAAATGTACTATGGAACCATGGATTTATCCATTATATTATCCGTATGATAATCAAGGTTGGCATAGAGACCTACGATACCAAAACAGTAATAAACGGATAAGTAGAAGTATGTAAAGTATCGGATAAGTAGAAGTATGTAAAGTATCGGATAACTATACGTGACAACTTTAATATTTTTATTATGGGAAGACGATTATTCCAACAATGGGTTGTAGATAATTATATTAAAATAGAGAAAGACAGGATAAATTATTGTAAAGAAAATAAAAAATGATTACGAGCTGAAACTTACCAAGGTTTGATCGATTATTTGGAAAGTTCTGCAAATAATGCTGGTACACGTGTAGGAAGAATGATTATTCTTCCATCAACACTTATGGATTCACCACGTAACATGATGCAACATTATCAAAATGCAATGGCTATAGTTCGGAAATATGGGAAACCAGATATTTTTATTACCATGACATGTAATCCAAATTGGCGCGAAATTCGAGAAAATTTACTTCCAAATCAACAACCTGCAGATAGACCAGATACATGTGCTCCAGTATTTAATATAAAATAAAATTATTTGATTGATATTATACAACAATATTATACAACAATATTACAATGATATTAGACAACAATATTTTAGTGAAGTTCTGGCATATGTTTATGTAATTGAATTTCAAAAACGTGGTTTATTACATATACACATGTTACATATACACATTATATTATAATAATTACACTGAAACAAAGTTACAAACTTTTAAATCCTAAAATGGTGAATAAATTTATTTTTGCAGAAATTCCTGATCCTATTGAAAATAAAAATTTGCATAATATTATGACCGTATAGAGCTTGGTGTTTTGTAAATGGTAAATGTTCAAAGAAATTTCCTAAATCATTTAAATCTGAAACAACTATGGATGAGGATGGTTATCCACAATATCGTCGGAAAAATGATGGAACATTGTACGAGAGACCAGGAAGATATGTTGTTGACAATCGATATGTTGTTTCATATAGTCCAATATTGTTACTTTTATTTAACAGTCATATTAATGTTGAAATAGTGTCAAGTATACGATCTGTAAAGTATTTATATAAATATTTATAAAGGTATATTTATAAAGGTTACGATGCTGCATCTGTAATTGTAGAAAACATTGTAAATAATAAAGAAATAGTTCATGATGAAATTTAAGAATATATTGAAGCTCGTTATATTGGACCTGTAGAAGCATGTTGACGTATTTTGAGTAAACTTTTGCAAGTAAAAAGCCATTATGCGTTTACCGATTCATTTACCAAATGAACATAGTATAATTATTGATGATAATTGTAATAACGACTTGATGGAATTTGCTTTGGAACGAGTAACTATGTTATTAGATTATTTTGAATTAAATACTCGAGATGAAAAGGTAAAATTGTGGTAAAATGGTTTTGTGGTAAAAAGGTAAAATGAATGGTAAAATTGTTTATCGTTGGGAGAAACATAAAAAATACTTTAACCGTATTGGACGCATGTGTTCTGTTAGTCCATCGCAATCTGAATTATATCATCTTCGGATATTTTAACTAAATACTAAAAGAGCAACGAGTTTTTAAAAATTAAAGACAAGTAATAATGAAGTACGTCCGACTTTTACTGCTACATGTTTAGCATTAGGACTTATAGAAGATGATGAAGAATGGAATCGTGCAATGAACGAAGCAAAAATTTGGATGATGCCAAAGCGGCTTCGTAGATTATTTGTTCGAATTTTGATTCATTGTTAACCAGTGCACCCTAACAAACTTTGGGATGTATTTAAAACAGATATGTCGGAAGATTACATAAAACGATATGGAGTTTCCATGAGAATAAAGAAAGCTTATAATCATACAGCTTATATGTTACATATTGAAGGTTGGAGTATTTCTAAGTTTCCTGAATTGGATCAAATAGAAGAAGAATATGAAATAAATCATGAAGATCATATACAAAGAAATACGTTAATAGGTACACGACAATATGAACAACTGAACATAAAATAAAAAGAAATTGTTGATACTATCTTAGCTGTAATAGAAGGTAAACATAATTGTGATAATTGTTTTTATATTGATGGTCCAGGTGGTTCTGGGAAGGCTTTTATTTATACAACTTTGTACTATTTACTTAAAAGTAAATATAAAATAGTAAGTAATATGGCTTTCACTGGTATTGCAGCAACATTATTTCCAAATGGGAGAACGGTACACAAAGTATTTGGATTATCCGTACTTTTTTTTCCTGATTCTACATCAAACATTAAGGCGCAGTCTAAAGATGCCGAAAACTTAAAAAAAGTAGATGTGTTCATTTTAGATGAAGCGCCTATGGCACCGCGTTATGTATTAGAAATAATGAATCGAACATTACGTGATATTATGCAAAATGACTTGTGTTTTGGTGATAAAATAATTCTTCTTGGTAGTAATTTCAGACAATTTCTGCCTGTAAGAAAGAGAAGTACACGTAGTGAAATTATAGATTTATCTATAAAATTTAGTTTTCTATGGAAACAATTTAAAATATTTTCGTTAACAGAAAATATAAGAGTTCCACCACAGGAAAGAAAATTTGCACAATTTTTATTAGATCTAGGTAATGGTTCTTTAAGTAATCAATTAGATTATGTACAAATTCCGGAAAGATATGAAGCAGACATTAATTCTAATATGGTGAAAAATATCTATGAAGATGTTATAACACATAGGAATTATAGAGCCTTTGCTACGAGGATAGTTCCAGAAGTACCTGACCTAACAAAGAAAACACAAAAATTTTGGAAAAAAATATCTTTATTTCTCTACATAGTCTCCTTTTAGCTCAATACACTTTCCCCAGCGATGTTCAATAGCTTCGATATCCTGTTTATAGTGGGAATCGTCGAGCTCCTCAAAATAGCCATCAACCGTAGATTCCACCTCTTCATTGTTGGCAAATCTTTTACCACCGAGCCATTTTTTCAAGTTTGGAAATAGAAAATAATCCGAGGGGGCTAAATCTGGCGAATAGGATGCGTGAGGAAGCAATTCGAACTTTAACTCATTGATTTCGGCCATCGCGATAACGAATGTGTGAACTAGTGCATTGTCTTGATGAAACAAAACTTTCTTTTTCGTTAAATGCGGCCGTTTTTTCTTGATTTCATCACTCAAACGCTGTAATAAGTTCGCATAATACTCGCCGTTGATTGTTTTTCCTTTCTGAAGATAATCAATGAAAATTATCCCACGCGCATCCCAAAAAACTGACGCCATGACCTTGCCTGCAGATAGAACTGTTTTCGCCTTCTTTGGAGCTGATTCTCCTCTTTCAATCCATTGTTTTGACTGTTCCTTCGTCTCAAATGTGTGAAGTGATGGACCCATGGAGGACAGGGACCCGGACACCAAGCCAAAGGGAAAGGTGAGGAGGGTGGACCCTCAGGGAAAGCCCCCAACAAACGTAGTAGAGGAGTCAGTGGGAAAGACACCCCTGACTCCTCAGGGAAACAAGCTTCCACCATACTCCCGAGGGGTGGGGTGCGTTGAGGTAGGGACTCCCCAAGAATCCGCGTAAATGGAGGTACCCACTAAAGAAGAAGCCACCAAGGCCGAAGCTCCCTCGGGGGAGACCGAAGCGGCTCTGCCGTCGGTCTCCCGAGAGGGAGTGGAAGTAGGTAGCCCGGAGGAGGCGACGAAGGCTTAGCCTTCACGCCACTCCGGGTCCTACAGGCCAACCTCGGCCGCGGCACCCGTGCTCAGGACCTATGGTCCAACAGGATCCTAGAGCTGGGTGCCGGGCTGGAGGTGGCCACCGAGTCACACTTCGTGCCGGTCAGGCCGAGCTGGTTCGGCAGTCGTGATGGCTCGGTGGCCATGGTGGCAAACCCCACGGCGGGGACCCCTCCCTGCAAGCTCAGGGAAAGGGGGTCCTCGTTCATCGCGGTCGACTGCGGGCCCATCACAGTGGTGGGGGTATACCTCCACCACCGGAGAAACAGACAAGGTCTGGGATGCCACGCCCGCAACAAGGGGATCCTAGACGGGATCGGGGTACGTAGATGCCACCCCCGACCTGTCGTCATTGCCGGGGACTTCAACGCTAGGTAGAGTGGGGTTGTAGTCCCCGGCAGGAGGACCCCAGGGGCGAGGCGGTTACCGAATGGGCAGCGGGCCTAGACCTCTTGCTAATGAACAAGGGGTCGGCCAGCACCTGTGTGCGGCTAAGGAGTGAGTCGGTCATTGACTTGACCTGGGCGACTCCCTCAACCGCCTGGTTATTCCGGGAGTGCAAGGTGGAGGTGGAGGGCGAGACACTGTCCGATCACAGGTACATAGTATGGGCCCTCCGCCTCTCCGGACCTCCATGGGTGCGGACCTCCCGCTGCCCCGGGGAGGGGGACTTTCCCCTCCCCAGAAGATGGGCCCTTAGTCGACTGGATGCGGATAAGTTCAAGGCGGCCGTCCTCGTGGCCACCTGGTACCTTGAAAAGGAGCCGGGTGAGTGGGCCTTCAGCCCCCTGGAGGAGGCTGAGGAACTAGTGGGCATCGTGGTGTCGGCGTGTGATGCCGCGATGCCCCGAACCCACCCCCGCCGTCGTCGGGTTGCATACTGGTGGACGGAGGAGATCGCGGAACTCTGCGACTCCTCCGTCCAGGCCAGACGGTTAGTGTACCGGACCCGGCGAAGAGGCGGGGATGCCGCGAGGGCACAGGAGGGCTACCTGGTTGCCAGGAAGGCCCTCGGAGTTGCCATCGCCGAGTCGAAGCGAGCAGCCTGGGAGCAGCTGACGAGCTCTCTGGACGACGATCCGTGAGGGCGCCCATATAAAAGGGCGATGGGCAAAACCGGCCCTTGGGCGCCCCCGCCAACGGAGACGTTGGACAGCCAGGCCCTCGAGGGCCTCCTTGACACCCTCTTCCCGAGGGTGGGGGGGAGCCCACCCAAGATTCCCTCCTCCGAAGTGGGAGAGGGAGACTGGGATGAGGACCTGGCTGTGGGACCGGAGGAGCTCGTCAGGGCCAGGAGACGACTCGGTGGCAAGGGGAAAGCCCCAGGCTCCGATGGAGTCCCTGGTCGAGCCTGGGCTCTCGCGCTCGACGAAAAGAACCTATCCGCGGCACCGTACGGGGTTTTTAGTGGGTGCCTCAGGGAGGGAGTATTCCCCTCGACATGGAGGAGGGCCAAACTGGTCCTCCTCCCCAAGGAGGGTAAGCCACTCGGGAGCGCGTCGGCTTATAGGCCGATTTGCCTGCTGGACGAGGCAGGCAAGATACTCGAACGCATCGTTGCCGACCGCATCGTCCAGCACATGTCCTCGGAGGGGCTGGATCTCCACGACCGTCAGTATGGATTCAGGCCCGGAATGTCCACGTTGGACGCTGTCCAACATCTCCGGGACCTGACCGCGACGGTCGTGGAGAGGAAGGGCGGGGTGTTGTTGGCGGTGTCCTTGGACATTAAAAATGCCTTCAACACCCTGCCCTGGCCGGAGATCGGACGGGCCCTCGAACATCTCGGGGTGCCCGTCTATCTCCGGCGTATATTGGCGGCCTACTTCGAGGACAGAGACCTCGCCTTCCCTAAAGAGGGCGGGGTTCAAGGCCGACGCGCGATGGAACGCGGTGTTCCGCAGGTGTCAGTTCTCGGCCCTTTGCTATGGAACATCGCGTTCGACCGGGTGCTTCGTACTCCGCTCCCCCCAGGCTGCCACGTCGTCTGCTACGTGGACGACACTTTAGTGGCAGCCGGGGGGAGAGCTGGGGGGAAGCTCGCCTTCGTGTAGAAATAGCGGTGTCATCGGTGGTGAGAACCATCGAGGACCTGGGGCTTAAAGTGGCGCCCCAAAAGACTGAGGCCGTGTTCTTTCACGACGGCAGGCGAGGGGCGTCGCTGGAGACCTGGGTCTTAGTCGATGGCGTCCACATCCGCGTCGGGCCGACGATCAAATATTTCGGCCTGACGTTGGACAGCCGATGGAAGTTTGGCCCGCATTTTAGGGAACTGGTCCACAGGTTGCGCAGGGCGGGACTGGCCGTTGCCAGCCTGCTGCGCAACCTGGGAGGTTCAGGTTGGAGGGCTCGCCGCCTGTACGTGAGTGCGGTCTTATCAATCGCTCTGTACGGGGCGCCAATATGGGCGCCCCAGCTCAGCGCCTGCCGCGACGGTATACACGGACTGAGGTAGGCGCTGAAGCCTATGTACATAAAAGCGATTAGGGGGTACCGGATATCGTACATGGCGGCGACCACCCTGGTCGGGTCCCCTCCGGTGGAGCTCCTAGCCGAAGAGAGGCGTATCCTGTATTGGAGGATAAAGAAGCTCCGCCAAGAAGGGGGATCTAACGGCCGGGGACATGCGAGCCTTATGCTCCCAAGCCGTAGCCCGTACCCTGGAGAAGTGGGGGGACATATTGTCCGACCCACGGGGGTACGGGCGTGAGACGGCGGAGGCTGTCCGCCCCTGCCTGCCTGAATGGGCGGGCAGGAGGGGGTGTGGATTGTCCTACCATCTGGTGCAGGTGCTGACGGGCCATGGGTCCTTCGGAAAGTACCTGTACCGGATCGGTAAGGAGCTCACCACCAGGTGCCACCATTGCTCCGTGCTGATGGACATGGCGCTCCCTACTCTGGCGGCTTGTCCCGCCTGGAGTGAGGAGCGCCGGGTCCTGGCCGGGGGAGCGGGGGTCCCAGTGGGGGATATTTCGCTCTCGCAGATGGTTCGAACCATGTGTGGGAGCGAAGAGGGGTGGAAAACGGCGGCCTCCTTCTGACGCGATGTCCAAGAATGAGGCCGCCGAACGGGTGCGCCGGCCACGTCGATCCCGTCGTCGACGACGGGGTGGTCGGCGCTCCCCGGGGGGAGATTTAGATAGCGGACCTGAGGTGTCTCCGGCCGGGGAGGTGAAAGGACCCCCAAGTAGCGGGAGTCCAAGACCCCGGCCGCCTCGGGCTCGCCTCCGTCGACGGGGGGATCCGGGAACTCTACGGTGTAGAGCCCGGTTCCCCTCTGCTTCGGACAAGTAGGGTTGGGGGGAGTGGTGTCCCGTTGGGGGACGGGCCCACTCCCCGAAAAGCCCCCCTACCTGGCTAACAGGAAAGGGGGACATAAGGGGTGGGGGTGGATGCTCCCTCACCTCATAGGTGTGATCAGAAGGCCAACCGGTCAGTCTTAGACCGACCGGGATCGCGCCCTGGATTTTCTTTGCGGAATAGGGCGCGGTAACAGGTGGCGGGGGGCTCGACAAACTAGCCCTGGGGCCGGGGTGTCGGGGAGGGAATACGGCAGTAGTTCCCCTGACTCCCCACATTTCCGGTCCGACAGGTAGGTATCCCGCAGGGGTTTTAGTCGGTAAGAGTCCGACATAACCCCTGACCCCCCCACCAGGGTTGGGGATATCCATAATGGATTTCCCCTGCGTCACAAAAAAAAGTGATGGACCCATGTTTCATCCATGGTTAAGAATCGACACAAAAGCTTGGCTTTATTGCTGTGAAACTTCGCCAAACATTCGATTGAAACATCCTCACGACGCTGATTTTGTTCCATTGTGAGTAATCGCGGCACCCATCTTGCGTACAGCTTTTTCATGTCCAAATTTTCAATTAATATGCGATATACAGTACTTTTTGAAATGCCTACCATGTCTACTAACTCGCGCACTTTCAGTCGACAGTCATCCAATACCATTTTGTGAATTTTCTTCATCATTTCTGGCGTGGTCACCTCATTTGGTCGACCACTGCGATGTTCGTCTTAGCAGCTCGTACGGACTCGTTTAAACTCTGCCATCCAATATTTTACTGTTGTAAACGAAGGAATAAACTCCCGCAGAGTAGAATCTAGCTCCGCTTTGATATTGGTTGGACTGAGGCCTTTCAAATGAAAGTATTGTATCACGTAATGATGACTAATTTTTTCCATGTTTACAAATTCACTGAGAGCGTTCACTATTGATGGCCAAACAAATGCTAAACAACATAGCGTCGTCAAACTTCAAACTTAAGCTTTATAAGGTTGGTACTTTCTACCATAGTCATTCTTTTCAAACAATATCCGCCATCTATACGTCAGGTCGGGTACTTCTGGGACTACCCTCGTAATCATTTTATATTATCTGCAAGAAATGCTGATGTCAAAGAAATTAATGAAAGAGTAGTAAATTTGTTGGATAGATCAACAGAAAAACTTTATACAAGTGTAGATACTATTGAAACCACTGATAATAATGAAAGTATACATGAAATAGTTATTACAGAATATCTTAATACTTTAAATCCAATGTTTCTACCACCACATGAATTACATGTGAGAAAATATACTGTTGTTACTCATTAGAAATCTTAATATTAGTGATTTATGGAATGATATTAAATTATTGATTTTAGAATTAGGTAATAATTTATTAAATGTGAAATTTTGACAGGTAATAAAATTGGTGAAATTGTATTTCTAAATCGTATTACTTTCTATTGTGAAAATGTTTAACCGTTTACTTTTAAAAGAAGACAATTTCCTATAAAATTAGCATTTGCTTTGACTATACTAGGTGCGCAACTAAGTTTCCGGGTTTCACACATGGATGGTGCTAACGGCACATGTAGTCGACATACATGTCTAAAGTTATGTTTTTTTTATAGCTTGGACACCTGTTAACAATAACCATTCGTAATACCAACACATATCGCAACGCAAAAATATTTTTTCTAACAACGAAGATGTCAAGTTTTGTGCCAAATAAACAACATTTGCGGGAAGCTTTGCTTTTCTGCTTTAACTTGAAAAAAGTGCAGCTGAAGCACGTCGTTTGCTTGAAGAAGCCTACGGCGAACATGCACCATCGGAAACTACCTGTGAAGATTGGTTTAAATGCTTCAGAAGTGGCGATTTCGACACTGAGGACAAGGACCGCTCCGGAAGACCAAAAACAATTGAGGACGTCGATCTTCAAGCGTTATTGGATGAAGATGATAGGCAAACACAAGATCAACTTGCGGAGGCATTAAACATGACTCGCTAAGGTATTTCCAAACGTTTACATGCCTTGGGAAAAATTCAAAAGGAAGGAAAATGGGTGCCGCATGAGTTGACTGAGAGACAGATGGAAAATCGAAGAGCCACTTCCGAAATTTTTATTTTGCGGCATGAAAGAAAGAGTTTCCTGCCTCGAATTGTTACTGGCGATGAGAAGTGGATATATTTCGAGAATCCCAAACGCAAAAATCCTGGCTCTCACCTGGCGGAGCATCAACATCGACGGCACGGCCAAATCGCTTCGGAAAGAAGACAATGTTCTGCGTTTGGTGGGACCAGAAAGGAATCATGTACTATGAGCTGCTGAAACCGGGCGAAACTGTCAATGGGCATCGTTACCGACAACTGATCAATTTGAACCATGCATTGCTCGAAAAACGGCCAGAATGGGACACGAGACACGAACGAGTGATATTGCAGCACGACAACGCTCCGTGCCATCGCACTTCCATCGTCCAGGACGCCATCAAAACGCTGAAATGGGATCTGCTACCGCACCCGCCGTATTCACCAGACCTGGCCTCTTTCGATTATCACTTGTTCCGGTCGATGGCGCATGGTTTGGCTGGGCAACATTTGGCCAATTTCGAAGAAGTGCAAAATTGGTTGGATGAATGTTTTCGGTCCAAAGACGCGTCGTTTTATCGTCGTGGTATTCATGTATTGCCAGAGAGATGGCAAAAATGTGTAGCTAGCGAGGGACGATACTTTGAATAAACCATTTTTTGTATTTCTCTTGAAATTTTCCATTTTTCATTGATCAAAAGAACCCGGAAACTTAGTTGCGCACCTATATAAGTATATAAGTTATAAGTATATAAGTATATAAGTCACCTATATAAGTATATAAGTCACATGGGCAGATTTTTGATAAAATTAGGATAGATCTTCAAAAAGATGTATTGAACCATGGACAATTATATGTTGCATTTTCACGTGTTTGTACTTGGAATTCATTAAAAGTATATTTAGGAAATAATAGATCCTCTAATGAAGTTAAAAATTATGTTCATAAATAAGTACTTATGTAATAGCAAGTGTTTGTGCTCCCTACTTTTAACGGAAAACATACACTTCTATATAGGCGCATAATGCAGAAGCATAAGAAAGCGAACCAACTCGAGTCTTTAAACTTAACTCGACAGATAAAGTAGCATTTATTAACCAATCATGATAAAAAATTTAGTTTAATTTAATTTTTATATTACACTCCAGAAATTATTTTTGGTTTATAATATTTATTCTAAACTTTAATATGAATAAGCTAAAATGGGGAAAAGAACCTTATAAAATAGAAAAGGAAACAAAGAAGAGGTGAAAGGGAAGGAAAGGAGTTTTTCTTTACCTCTGGTCTTATATTCGGTGATTTAAGACTTAAGTCTTAAAAATTGACCAAACACAGTCGATCTTTCTTAAATATTTTTTATGCAGTGCTGGTCCGACGAAATTGGATAGTAATATTATTCGCCTGGCGTATTTGTCGTCCGTTAGGAGCACCTCCTATTTGTAAATTATTTGTCAAATAATCAAGCAATAAACCTTTCACCTTTCACGCTTTAAAAATAAATATGCACGTATTATAATATAACCTTTGTCTTATTGACATAAAACACAGCACATTCCGCATACGCTCGACTTTGGTATCACGTTTACACTGCAAAATAACTCGCATAGCAGATTCTGCGCTACTTGCAATCTGTCTAGTTGTGTTTCTCCCCCATTAATCAACAGTATCGCACAATATTCAAAATGCGGTGCAATAATTACTTTATACATAGTACATCTACTATACATCGTTAAATTGCTACTTATCCTATTTAAGAAGCTTGTTTTTTACCTATTTTTTTCAACATGTGATCACAATGTTCTTCTAGTTTTAGCTTGCTGTCAATGATTACTCCTAGATATTTTATATTTTCTACTTGCTCTATTGACGACCCATCCATACATTTTACTGTAATGTTCGCTTTTAATTTTTTCCTTACACTTCTCACAACCATATATCATATTTTGTTTTGCCCGCATTTAATTTTAGACCATTTACATTCATCCATTTTTCAGCTATATTGAACGTCATATTCATTTTTTTTTCAATTTCCTCACAACTTACTCTAGTAATATATAATATGATATCATCTGCGAACATTTTACACGTACTTCTGGACAACTATTAACTATATCGTTTATATACAGGGTGTTTGATAGCTGATCATGCAGACGAAAGTTGGAGATAGATTGGGTGTGGCCGAGAAGAAAAGTCATGTATCATAATATCAAATTGGCAATAGTTACCGAGTTATTAATTAAAACATGTGAGCCAACGAGCGCGTAGAGAGCGGAGGGCGGCCACAGTAAGCACGTAGACATTTGATACAGGCGGAGTTAACGAATGGCGATAGGCAAGCGCGCGCGACGAGGGGCAACGTAAGCGACAAGAGGCGATCGCGCGCGACGAGGAGCGAGCGAGCTTTTTCTTTATATCTTTTTCCTTATAGCTCGCTCGCTCCTCGTCGTTCGCGCTCGCTCGCTCTTCGTCGCGCTCGCCTCTTGTCGCTTGCGCTCGCTCGCCCCTCGTCGTTCGCGCTCGCTCGCTCCTCGTCGCGCGCGTTCGCCTCTTGTTGTTTACGTTGCCTCTCGCCGCGCGCGCTCGCCTACCGCCACTCGCTGGCTCCGCCTGTATCAAATGTCTATGTGCTTACTGCGGTCGCCCTCCGCTCTCTACGCGCTCATTGGCTCACATGTTTTAATTAATAACTCGATAACTATTGGCAATTTGACATTGTGGTACATGACTTTTCTTCTCGGCTACACCCAATCTATCTCCAACTTTCGTCTGCATGATCAGCTATCAAACACCCTGTATATATACGAGGGTAGTTTGATAAGTCAGTGACTTTTTTAATAAAAGATATTTTTTTCGGCAAATAAGCGTTTTATTTCTCAACGTAGTCTCCTTTTAGCTCGATACATTTAGTCCACCGTTTTTCCAATTTTTTTATTCCTTCCAAATAATAGGTTTTCTCAAGGCCTTCCAAATAGGCGTTTGTTTCAGTAATGATCTCTTCATTCGACCCAAATCTCTTACCGCCCAGCCATTTCTTCAGGTTTGGAAACAGGAAATAGTCGCAGGGGGCTAAATCTGGTGAATATGCTGCATGGGATAGCAGTTCGTAGCCCAATTTATGGATTTTTGCCATGGTGACTACACACGTGTGCACCCGTGCATTGTCTTGATGAAACAGCACCTTTTTCTTCGCCAAATGCGATCGTTTTTGCTTCAAATCAATATTGAATCTGTCCAAAAGCTCTGAATAATATTCGCCGGTGATCGTTTTACCCTTTTCAAGGTAATCGATGTGAATGACACCGCGTGCATCCCAAAAAACTGTGGCCATGACCTTGTTGGCCGACAGACCCACCTTGGCCTTTGGCACGTTCACCCGAAGAAACCCACTGTCTTGATTGTTCCTTGGTCTCTGGTGTGGTGTGATGGATCCATGTTTCGTCTACGGTAACGAAACGGCGCAAAAACTCGTTCGGATTGCGGCTGAACATCGCCAAACACTCCTTTGAAATGGTCACACGGTTGCGCATATGGTCGAGTGTGAGCAATCGCGGCACCCATCGCGCGGATAGCTTTTTCATGTCCAAATATTCATGTAAAATGTGATGTACCCGCTCAGTTGAGATGCCTACAGCCTCAGCCACTTCACGCACTTTCATTCTCCGATCGTCCAATATCATTCCATGGATTTTATCGACGATTTCTGGCGTGACGACCTCTTTTGGGCGACCTGAACGTTCGGCGTCACTTGTGCTGGTACGATCACAACGGAACTCAGTAAACCACTTCTTAACCATTGAAATTGATGGTGCAGAGTCCCAATAGTATTTATCAAGCTTTGCCTTGGTTTCGGAGATGGTTTTTTTACGCAAAAAACAATGCTTAATCAGCGCACGAAATTCACTTTTTTCCATTTTCGTTAAAATTCACGAGGTTGTCTGCTTTCAATGGCTGTCAAACACTAACTAAATGGCGCAGCTTGCCCAAACTTGTACAGTAGTCTATTAATAGATGGCAGTTGACGGGAGCAGTGCTGCATTTAAAGTTACTGCGCGGAAAATTCAAAAAGTCACTGACTTATCAAACTGCCCTCGTATATACATGTATATATATATATATATATATATAAATAAAGGTTCCAATACAGAGCCTTGTGGTACCCCATAATTATTCTCCATTAGGCTAGACAATATGTCACCACAGCGTATTTGCTGTCTTCTATTACACAAGTATGACTTAAATCATTTCAGAACTGATCCTCTAACTCCATATTGATCCAATTTTCCAACTAGTTTTTCTCTATTTACTGTTTCAAATGCTCGCTTCAAGTCCATGAATAATACACCTATCATTTTGCCCTCACTAATTATCAATTTCCATTCATCTATGATCATCTGAAGCGCAGTTTCACACGAGTGTCGTTTCTTGAATCCTGATTGATGTTCTGTGATTATATCGTTTCTCTCTGAATACCTTTCAATTTGTTCTTTAACTACGAGCTCTAACACTTTTTCGTAAATTGGAAGTATATTGATAGATCTATATTCACTAGCCTTCTTAGGTTTGTTTACTTTTGGTATAGAAATAATCGTAGATGTTTTCCATCCATCAGGACATTGGCCCGTCCTCGACGAATCATTAATTACACCTACAAATTCATCTTTTATCACATAAAATATTGCTTTCAATAAGTCACTTGATATTCCCTCTTCCGTTCCTTTTTTATTAGCTAGATTCATAACAATATTCTCTAAATACTTTGTCTCAATCATTTCAAAACTTTCTATTGTATCTTTCATTTCTATAACATAAATAAGTTCTTTAGGTGATTTCCTCGTTTCTCCTTCTATTGATTTAACTATCTTATTAATGCTTTCTATATAAAATACATTAAACTTATCTGCTATATTGTAACTATTCACTATGCTACTATCTATCTCGAAGTCTATATCTTCTATAATAATATTTTGTTCCATTGGTTCTTCTCTAATTATTTCTTTCAAAGTTTTCCACATTGTCACAAGATCATTCTTATTCTGATCTATCATATTTTCACTATATTCTTTCTTTTTAATTTTAATAAGCTTAACTACCTTATTTCTTTCAACTTTATATTTTAACCAGTCCTGCTCCGTGCCTGTAGACACAACTTTCCGATATGCCTTATCCCTTTCCGTCGCTGCAATTCTTATTTCATTCGAGAATTATTTTTTCCAATACTATATGGGATTCTAAATATTTTTTTAGGAGCTGCTTTATTCAGTGTGTCAACTATTTTGCCAATCAATTTTTCTGCCCTCGTATTCACAGTAAGCCCTGACCCTGTATTATATTCCTTTCTAATAACTTAAGGAAATTGCTTATATTAAAGAGCCTCGGCAAGCCTCATGCAAAAAATGCCCGTTTTCGGTACCTCAAGTTTTGAAACTTTTTTATGCCAAATAGTTACTTATGATGACCCAAAAATCCCTGCAAAATTTCAAGATGAGCATATGTCCCGTTTAAAAAATATAGGGGGTCAAAGTTGACCATGTCCAATTAAAAAATATAGCAGCTTCACATTTATACTCCAATAATAATGTCCAAAAAATTAAGCCGAAATGGTTCTTTTAAGATTTTTGGCTGCTGATTACGAATCTGAAGTCAGATTTTAAACATTCAAAATGGCGGATCCAATATGGCGGACGAATTTTTCTTAAATTCATCTGATTCACTTGAAACTCGTTATTCGGGGGTTTTTGGGGTCGCTAATTACGAATCTAACGGTTAACTAACTTTTAACCAACACTAAATCTTCTTTGTCACTACATTAAATCTACTTTGACCCTACATAGAATCTATTTTGTCTTATAATGGACCTATTTTTCCTCACATTACATTCTACCTAGGAGCGGTGAGCGTCGAGCAGATTTGAACTTTTCCATAATACATAGCAACTTCTGCAGAGTTTAGCATCTGATGAAATATCACTTATTTCACTTAGCTTACGTTTTTCTGAGTTGCCCAATTGTCTCATATTATTAATAACTGTTAATGGGTCTTGAATATTGTTAACAGGAAAAAACTTGTCATCTTTACTTCTTTTTTGCTTATCACAGCTAACGCATTTAACGAAAGGCATTTTTACAAGAAAAACTTTTTACAGTAGCACATATAGAAACATTTTAAACAACAAAAAAGCATAGATTTAAGTCATTAGCATGAAAAAACAAAGAGTACAAAAAAAATCTTACCATTTATCATTAATAATATTTTTCAAACAACAATATTTCCAGATTTTCGAAACTGAAACTTTTATTTTATTACATTTCGCAAGCATACGATACAAATAAAATGTAGGATGGAATGAAATGTTAATGAAATGATGATCTGCTGATCGTCTTTGTTTTCAGGGTTTCGTAACTCTAGGCCGAACTCTTTAAAACGAGACTCAGTCCGCTCGACGCTCATCGCTCCTAGGTAGAATGTAGGCCCAATGTGAGGAAAAATAGGTCCATTGTAAGACAAAATAGATTCTATGTAGGGTCAAAGTAGGTTTAATGCAGTGACAAAGAAGATTTAGTGTTGGTTAAAAGTTAGTTGACCGTTAGATTCGTAATCGGCGACCCCAAAAACCCCCGAGTAACGAGTTTCAAGTGAATCAGATGAATTTAAGAAAAATTCGTCCGCCATATTGGATCCACCATTTTGAATGTTTAAAATCTGACTTCAGATTCGTAATCAGCAGCCAAAAATCTTAAAAGAACCATTTCGGCTTAATTTTTTGGACATTATTATTGGAGTATAAATGTGAAGCTGCTATATTTTTTAATTGGACATGGTCAACTTTGACCCCCTATATTTTTTAAACGGGACATATGCTCATCTTGAAATTTTACAGGGATTTTTGGGTCACCATAAGTAACCATTTGGCATATAAAAAGTTTCAAAAATCGAGGTACCGAAAACGGGCATTTTTTGCCGATGCTCTTTGCTATAGTCTCTACCGTTAATTAATTTGTAATTGTCATTCGATTTAATTGATGCCATTTCAATTTCTAGCCATGCGTGATCCGTTATTTTATCACGCTTATCACGCACGTCAACTGTCATCTCATTGGCAAAAACTAAGTCGATGATTGTTTGACTATCTTTTGTAATCCTTGTTGGCTTGTCAACAAATTGCTTCATCTTTAAGCTTAACAATGTCGTTCTTAGTTTTCTTGCAAAGAATGAATCTATCATCATATCTAACACATCGATCAATAAGTCCCGGGACTAATTACTAACAACATTTGTTTGTCAAAATTCTTCTTTATTCATCAACATAGTCTCCTTCAAGAGCGATACATTCATTCCAACGCTTTCCTAACTTTTCTATGCTAGCCGTGTAGAACAATTTATCTTTGGTTTCAAAATAGGCGTTAGTTTCGGCAATCACTTCTTCATTGGAGCCAAATTTCTTTCTCTGGAGCATCTTGTTGAGGTCTGCGAATAGCCAATAATCGCTGGGGGCCAAATCTGGAGAATACGGTGGGTGCGGAAGCAACTCGAAGTTCAACTCATGCAATTTGGCTATCGTTACCATCGACTTGTGACACGGTGCATTGTCATGATGAAAAAGAACTTTTTCTTCTTCATATGAGGCCGTTTTTTTGCAATTTCTGCCTTCAAATGCTCTAATAACGCTGTGTAATATTCGCTATTGATGGTTTTTCCCTTTTCAAGGTAATCGATGAATATTATACCATGCGCATCCCAAAATACGGAGGCCATAACCTTCCCGGCCGACTGTTGAGTTTTTAGACGACTTTCACCGGCTGCTCTCCACTCAGCTGACTGCCGATTTGATTCCGGAGTATAGTGGTGGATCCAAGTTTCAACCATTGTCATATATCGACGCAAAAACTCCTGTTTATTTCGCGTAAACAGTGCCAAACAGCGCTCTGAATCATCGATGCGTTGTTGTTTCTGTTCCATTCCGAGCAAACGCGACATCCATTTCGAAAAAAGCTTTTTCATGACCAAATGTTCATGCAAAATAGTGTAAACACTACCCAATGATATCTTCAGGATATCAGCTATCTCACGCAACTTTACTTTGCGATTTTCCATCACGATTTTGAGGGTTTTTTTTGTTCTCTAGTATAACAGCCTCACTGGACGACCAGAGCGTTCAGCATCATTTGTGTCTGTACGACCGCGTTTGAAATCAGCATACCACCGACGAATGGTTGTTTTCGACGGAGCAGAGCCCGGATAACACTTTTCATGCCATCGCTGAGTTTGAACGGTATTTTTTCCCATTAAAATGCAATGTTTTATTAACACACGAAATTCGGTTTTTTTCATTGTTTTGAAAATAGCAAAAATAGCGTCACTATAACCATTGTAACTTAATGACACAGTGTCGGAATGTCATGGAAATTTGACACGTAACTTCTAAAGGTTGGTACTAACTGAAAATGGTATGGATTTGTTATTAGAGGCGCCATCTGTTGGTTAGTCCAGGGACTTATTGATCGATGTGTTATGTTAAAGCCGTTTACCAATATGTTACGTCCTGCGGACTCCGCGTACTTTGAATTTGTTGTCAAGTAGGGCGGATTGCATTTTATATTATACTACCAAATGTTCACATTCCGCGACCCTCCGAGAACTGTAACGTCACACATATAGATTTCTCTTTCTTTTCTCTCTGCGTTAATCACCAGAGTTTCCTCTATTTCCGTCGGAAAAGATCCGTTGAGTCATTTTGGCCATATACCTCCTCTCCAAATAACCTTAAATAACTTCCCGTTCGGAGCAATAATTTTCTTTGAAGACGGACCGACCAGACAATCTTTCATGCTGTTATATGATGTTGCCAGCCTTTGATCTTCGGAAACTCACGCGTTTCCCACGTTATTCATAAATTCCTATCGCGCACAACCTCTGACTAACCCTAGCGAAACCTTGAAATCTTTTACTGCCATAGATACCCGATCCTTTATCATATTTATCTAAGAACCCTACTAAAACCCCACTTCCGAAAAGTTTGCAACAAAATCCTATACCCATATTTGGACATAAACTTTGGAGCCTGACGCAACTTCCCAAACCCCACCTCTCGACCGAGGTGACGTTTTTGGTAAAGTAAAAAAGCTATGCCACTTCTATTTTTTCTCCCGACCGACCCGCAGCCAGGACAGAGCCTTCTCTCCAACATCCCTTCAGGGTTTCTTGATAACCAACCCTACTAGTGAGTCAGATCAGTGTTCTTCAGTCATCTATTCTTCTGTGCAACGATCTCGTGCACCCTTGAGACATTGCGAGAGATCCTGCTGAGACCAGTTTCTAGTCCTTGGCGCAACTTGGGTCCATCCTCACAGAGACGCAGTAACCACACCTTTCATTGTCTACTAAGATCAGAGAAGTCCAGCAGTAAGTTACTTATATTTTCTTTTACCTGAGTGACCTCTTTCGTTTAATTTTTTTATCTTTTCTTCTTTCTCTTTTCTTTTCCTTTCGTTTTACTTCCGTTTTCTATCCTCCTTGGCATTCCTCCTTAATTGTTAAATCAGACGTCAGTGGCCCAAACCTTTCGATCACAGTCGGACATAACGAACACGGAATATTGTTCTGAGTAATCGAGAATCATTGTTCTGAGCGCGATTGTTAACCACATATGTATACAGACATATTATAAAATCTTACAAATTTTATTTCATTGTGAACTTCCGTCTAATCACTAATAAAACAAGTTGTTTGTAATTGCAAACCAATCACGTTTTCCAAATAATTATTCTCAATCAAAAATTCTCCCTTCCCTCAACTGTCGCTCATGATCCTATCCCAGGTAAAAGGATTCAGTTCCTTGACCTAAATAAAGGACCACCGACGTACGTCTGCGCCAGATAAAGGGGTCATTCCGATCCTTGATCTGTTCCGCAGATTTGCGAGTACGTCGGAGCTTGCGAAAGCAAGCGTCAAGTTGCGTTCCTCCTCCAGGATGTAACAAATATACATTCTCCATTTACTATAACTGATTCAACTATTTCTTCTAAAAATATTATAAAGTCACCATCCGATGTACTCGGTGAGTGGTATATGTGGTGAGTTGTAATATTACAATTATTACCCTTTTATATATTTTATCCTGTACTTCTATCACTATACACCAACAGTTCGCTATTAGTTTCTTTGTTAAGATTACATAATACTTAATATTGCTTTTCACGTACAGAATAACTGCTCCTATATTTCGATTTTCAGTATCACATCTAACTATGCTATATCCTGGCACGTTCACTTTACACTCTTCTATGTCTTGTGTTATTCTGATTTCTGATAGTGCTACGAAAGCAGGATTCATTCTCTTCATAATCTGATGCAGTATCTCATCCTTGTGTGCCAATAGACTCTGGGCGTTCATGTACAGTCTGTAAAGTAAGAGCGTGCACGGGTTAATGTGTAGAAAAATTTATTTTTAATGATTTTTAAGTACATGGATTTGTTGTACTCCATGAGAAGAAAAATGCTATACCATTAATAATGAGTCCAGTCACTACCGGCATTGATAATTGCCTGGCATCTCCGAGGCATACTTTCCACTAAATTGACTGCGCATTCGTTCGGTAAAGACCTCCAAATGAAACGAATTTGTCGTGTCAGCTGCTTCAAAGTGCACACTCTTTTTCCTCGAAGCTTGTGCTTGAGATATGCCCACACATTTTCAATGGGATTTGCATCTGGCGACTGCGATGGCCAATCAAGTGTGACGATGCCAGACTGCTCTTTCCACTCGGTGCGAAGCTTGCTCTGATGTTTTGGATCGTTGTCTTCCTGTAAGATCCAGTCCTCATGTTTTCTTATGAAGCATCGTTTAGCAGTCGGCAACAAACACTTCTCATAAATTTTAAGCATTAAGGTCGGGTTTCGTTTAAACAAATTCACAATTTTTTTTCCATATTCGGCGTCACTTTGCCTATCGAGCCACGTTCTGACAAGTCATCGACATTTTTTATCTTCTTATATTGCTGAACCCACTTAGCGACGAACGATTTTGACTTTCTCATGTATTTAGTAGCCACTGCATATGACATTTTTGGTCTGTGTTCCTTTGGGATGGGAACAAGGAACACAGCCTCGTAGCGCGATGCGTATGCGGCACTCACACGCGGTTAACGTGTTTCTCAGGTTAGAGTTCGACGCCAACTGAATCTTTTGTGACAAAGCATTCACGATAAAGATTTCATCTATCGGCTCACAAAAAAACTAGGACGATATTTAAAGCCAACTGCCATTTATGCCGTGCACGCTCTTACTTTACAGACTGTATACGATTGATT
The DNA here is from genome assembly GCF_003227715.2 of Harpegnathos saltator. Classification (NCBI taxonomy): domain Eukaryota; kingdom Metazoa; phylum Arthropoda; class Insecta; order Hymenoptera; family Formicidae; genus Harpegnathos; species Harpegnathos saltator. The sequence continues at coordinate 38,546 of NW_020230662.1, read as the reverse complement.
CCATTTCCGTCTTTAGTTGCTATTTTACGTTTCTCATGCCAGCCCTCTTTTTTCTTCTTCTAATGCTCTCAGATATGTTAGAAAATCCCTGCTTAGAGCATCATGCTCATCGTTTATCTTCAAGTTGTATGTCTTTATTTTATGCATGCAGTTCACACAGCTCTTCTTCTTCGTCTTGCATTCATCAACTTTATGCTGTCCTGCACACTTATGGCAGGTTTCCTGTCGAGTATAATTTTTAGTTATATGATAATAGCCCCAGCATTTGAAGCATCTTTTGACACTGTAATAATGGAATGATATTACTCCAACCTATGTTTATTTTTTCTCTTCTCATTATTAAGTCATGAGTACAATGGATACGACGTTACTTCCAACCTATGTTTATTTTTTCTCTTCTCATTATTAAGTCATGAGGTACCTCATTTCAATCATTAAATCCATTTCAATCAATAAAGAACCATTTTCCTCTCCTCCGCTTGGATTTTTCTTGGATTCTTTTTTAATTACCCGGATATGAAACTCTTCCCTGCCATCTTCTAATTTATTTTGTTTAATAATAACATTTAATAAATTTTCATCATCCAATACCATTTCTTGTTCGCTAATATTTATAACTTTTATTTTTGGCTTCGCTCCTTTTAGTTCCATTATGTTGTAACCTTTATCCAATATATTTTGTACTATGACTTTCAATTCTTCCATCTCACTTTCATTCTCACATCCAAGAATGACAGTTCCTCTATTTCCCTTTCTAAGTTTTGTTATTCCTACTGCCATATTTGTAATATTAATATTTTCTTTTACTACTTTCTTTATCGTTTTACTTTCCTGTTGTTTCTTTGGCTTGACCACTGTCACACTTTCTTTCTTCTTCTCCCTAGTTGCGTTCGCGTAACTCTTTCGTCCATCACCTGTTGTCTCTCAGATTCTTCCTTGTATGTTTTTTTCACCTCTTCTAGTTCTAGTTTGATTTCTTCCAATTCATTTTTAACTATTTCTCTAATCATTGCCTTGATTTCTTTTTTATATGCAACTTCATCTTTCATTTCCTTCACTGTCCTCACCAACCAATCAATCTTCATATCAGTCGTGGCCGGTCTATTCGTACTTCCCATGACACCTATGGAACCCATCCTCCTGCGGTTGCTCCTTTCCCTTCCTCTTTTTCCCTCTCAACTTTTATTTCATCATATGGACCCTCGCATTTTATAAGCTCTTGGGCACTATTGTATATCCTATGCTTGCTTACGCACCCAGGATGGAAGAATAGTTTCCTGCATTTTTTACACTGCACAGCGGTGTTTTTAATTTCATTTTTACATGCAGAACATTTGTATTCTGCATAATCGGTATCAGCCATGTCGATAATACCGACTGATATGATACATATCAGCACAGTTGGCTAACTATTCGACATCTATGTCGCACCTTACACGCAGGCACACGTCAGCTCTTAATGGATGACTGACTATAGCCCGAGCACCAGAATTCCAGAACAAGAAATCCACTCCAGTGGCCTCAATTTAGCACAAATCTATTAGATAACACTCACCTCTACTCATTGCCTACAGGTTACGTGAAAAGTTCGCGGAGCGACATCTATAAGTAAACGGTAGAATTATAAATTGTAGTCGGTTATATAGAATCACTCTTCACATGAACCTAGGTTAGGTTTCATTTCCATCTGTCAATTCTTTCTGTATTTACAAGCCAATTGAAGTTGACGTGTCAGTATATTTGTTTGCAACGGACAATTTGAAACAGCGTGCAGTGATTGAGTTAAAAAAGGTTTAAAAGCAATGGAAATTCATTCCGAGATGGTAAATGTGTTAGGGGAATCTGCTCCTTCAGAAACAATGGTTTGTAAATGGGCACTTGAGTTTCAACGTGGTCATACAAGCATTGAAAATGATCCACGCAGTGGACGTCCAAAAAGCGCATCAACACCAGAAATCATTGAGCAAATACATATTATTGTTTCTGAAGATCCAAGTGTGATTACGTATGAAATTACTCATACCATTTCATCAGGCATTTCAGATGAACGGGTACGGCATATTTTGTATAAAGAATTACAAATGAAAAAGATGTTTGGAAAAGTGGTGCCGCATACGCATTAACAATTCAACAAAAACTCGCTCGAAAGCAAATTTCTCAGCGTCATTTGGATCGTTTTAAGAAGAATAAAACCGATTTTGTACGTTTTATAACTATGGATGAAACTTGGATCTATCACCATGATCCTAAATTGAAACAGGAACGTTTACAGTGGACTGAAGCTGGATGTTCAGCTTCAAAGCAAACAAAGCATGAAAGATCGGCAAAAAAGGTATCAGTTTTGGCATCAGTTTTTTGGGATGCTAAAAAGATTTTGTTAATTGACAATCTGGAAAAAGGTAAAACAATTAACTCTGAACATTATTGTAACCTTTTGGATCAATTGGAAGCAAAAATTCGTGAGAAAAGACCTGGTTCGCAGCACAAACAAATCATTTTTCACCAAGACAACGCACCTGCTCACAAAAGTGTTTTGTGAATGGCTGCGTTCAGAAAACACAACGGTTATACAACGGTTGAGTGATTCGTCAACGTTATTGGTCTGAATGTAAGGATCTAACAGTAAGGACCAATAGTTATTAAGCGCTCAGTGAGCGCTTTGTTTTCTGAACGCAACCAATGTATAAAATCAATGAATTGAAGTACAAATTGCTTGATCATCCACCGGATTCGCCAGATTTGGCACCCAGCGACTTGTATCTGTTCCGAAACCTGAAACAATTCCTCTGTGGAAAGCATTTTTGTCGAATGAAAAAGCTATAGCAGCCGTAGAGGCATATTTCGCAGACTTTCCAGAAACACACTTCCGCGATGGAATAAAATTATTGGAGAGCCATTGGGCCAAGTGTACTGAAGTTAATGGAGACTATATTGAAGAATAAAATTATTTGTAAAATTAGGTATTTTTTATTTCAGTTTTGCTCCGCGAACTTTTCACGCAACCTGTATGTAGGCACACTTGGTATCACTCTCCTATTTATTCACAATATATTTACCATAGAAAAACTGCGTTTTCTGCGGAGCGATGTTCGACACGTCTGACTTCCCTGAGAGAGAGAGAGAGAGAGAGAGAGAGAGAGAGAGAGAGAGAGAGAGAGAGAGAGAGGGGTGAGAGGGGGGTGAGAGGGGGGCGAGAGGGAGAGGGGAAGAGTAGGTTAGGGATGGGGGAGGGGTGGGGGTGGGAGAGGAGGAGAGGGGGAGAGGGGATATGGGGAGAGAAGGGAGAGGGAGATGGGGTGATGGGGTGAGGGGAAGGGGTGGGGAGGGGAGGGTGAGAGGGAGAGAGGGAGAGGGGGAGAGAGAGAGAGAGAGAGAGAATGAGTGAGAGAGAGGAGAGTATGTGAGGGAGGAATGTGTGAGAGAGAGGAGAATGTGAGATGGAGTAAGAGAGAGGGGGGAGATTGAACGTAAGAGAGAGAGGGAGAGGCAGAAAGTGAGAGAGAGAGTATAGGAGAGGGATTGTGTGAAAGAGAGTGTGTGAGAGAGAGAGAGTGAGAAAGAGGGAGTGCAAGAGAGAGGAGAGTGTGAGAGAAAGAAGAGTGTGAGGGGGAGGGGGTGAGAGGGAGATGGGTAGAGAGAGAGAGAGAGAGGGAGAGAGAGCTTAAGATGGTCTTGAATAGATATTTACATTGGTTATACGGTTACGCATTACTGTGCAGAAAATATGTCATGGAATTTCAAACTGTATGCGCCTAATACATTGTATGTTGGGGTCGGATATTATTGAACTTAGATTATACTCCAGGTATTATTTTTGCTTTATAATATTTATTCTAAACTTTAACATAAATAAGCTAAAATGGCGCGCGCGTAGCGCGCGCTTGTAGTGATTGAGTAAATCATTAAAATACATATTGTAAAGAAGTGCGTTCTGACTTTGAATGTCGTTAACATAAACTATCGTTTTGTAAAATTTATTTGCGCTTTCGCCATTCAAACCATCTGAAAGTATTTCTTTATGATATGTACTCGTGCAAAAATTTTTTAACATCTGTGCAGTTGATATCGCAAAGCAACGTAGCTTTTGAACAAATTGGACGCATGTTATCGAAGTACAGCATTTATTTTAACGTTAATATAAATATAAAGTTTTTACAACTTATATCTCTTTTGCTACAAGTTGCAAAATATGAATCATTTTCCTTGTTTCGTTGTTTCACAGTTGGTTGTTGCGGAAATACTTTTAATCGTCTGTTAAATGCATCTATTTCCTCTGAATCACTATTGCTAATATATTTAGCTGCTTTCAATCTTTTTCGCCTCTTTGCATTTAATTTGTTGGGATCAGTATTAATATTTGTGACCATTTCTGCTCTTTTTAATTTCTCCTTTGCGCGTTGAAAGAAATCTGAAAATATGATACAAAATGAATTATTGTACTGTTTCCAGATTATTTTGAATGACTCGCTATACGAAAGTGTGCTAATAAATTTTGCTACTTTTATCAATGGATGAAGTAACCAGGAACTTAAATTCTACATATAGCAAACATTATCAAGAAAATATTATGGAGATATACCAAGTTTTCCAAAAGTAATGGACCCCCCCCCTCCTATCTCAGAATTTATGTATTATAGGGAAAAATAACCCGAACAAAAGTTTTAGTTTCATAAAATTCTGTTTTTTTGTGACCTCAAATTTGACCTTGACCTCGACCTTTAAGGTCATTTGAAGGTCATCTTGCATTTTTTAAATAGGAATCCCTATTTTTCATTACATTGTTTTTTCTACCAATTAATTTGAACAACTATTGTCTAAAATATTTTTTTATTTACCTGATATTTTTTTAGATATTTGAGGAAAACTTAATTACTTTTTCAATATTTAACTTACGATATCTTGCTATTTGTCGGAAGAAAAAGTGGTATTAGACTTTCTTGTTTTATTTAGTCTCAAGAATATATTGTTACAACAGTGCCCTGATTTTTGTTAATTTGATGATTTTGAAATTTCCAAAAGTCAGTAAGTTAACAAAAGTCAGGGCGCTATTGTAACAATATATTCTTGAGACTACATAAAGCAAGAAAGTCTGGTACCACTTTTTCTTCCGACAAATAGTTACCGAGATATCGTAAATTAAATATTGAAAAAGTTATCAAGTTTCCCTCAAATATTTCAAAAAATATTAGGCAAATAAAAAAATATTTTAGACAATAGTTGTTCAAATTAATTAGCAAAAGAAAACAGTGTAATAAAAAATAAGGGTTCCTATTTAAAAATGGAAAGTTGACCTTCAAATGACCTTCAAGGTCGAGGTCAAAGTCAAATTTAAGGTCACAAGAAGACAGAACTTTATGAACCCTAGAACTTTTGTTCGAATCATTTTTCCCTATAATGCATAGATTTTGAGATGGGGAGATTCTGTTACTTCTGGAAAACTTGGTATATATTTCTATATTTACCAGATGTTACGATTTCTCGCGCTGTAATCTGTGTCCAATTAATGATGTCAACGTCTTGCATTGATTCAACTGCCTTATCGTATGCTTTAAAGTTAGTATAATTTGGCCAATACACTATTATTCGAGTCTCATCAACGAACTAATTTTTAGAAATAACTTGGATTTCGTCTTCAAATTGAACGACGTATTTTCGAATATCGTCCCTCATTGTGCTGAGAAACATTATTAGGGTGAAGAAAAAATATCGGGACTCCGAAATATATCGGAAAATATAATTTTTATGAAAAAAATATTTCAGACAAAAGTTGTAGAGTTTCAAGTATCGCATTATATAGCAATATCAGTATGATCTTGAATAGCGTTGTCAAGGTCACGTGAAGGTCATTTTAAATTTCTTAAATGGAATCTCCTATTGTTCACTACATATCCTTGTAGCTCATCTCGTGGGCTTTCCGAAACACTACAACTGAATGTTTTTTCGTTAAGTATTTTGCAAGATACAAGATTTAAAAGTTACAATACTGCCGGCATTAGCATTACCCAAGGTGTACCGCATGGAGGTTGCACGCCTGCGCGATTTTGACTATCTCTTAAAATATAAAGTGAAAGGAAATAAAGTACTAAATATTTCCGTTTTCGAATTCAAGCAACAGTTAAGAAACAGCATTCACTGTCGTCATTTGCATTTCATTCAGTTATTATTCTTCAGCATTATCTTTAGAAAAACTTTGAATTGATTCAAGTATTAATTTATTCGGTTTGACTAATTCTTCCGCTTGTCAATATACTACGTCTTTCAAAGCGAGAACGCATATCTCCTCTGATGATGAGAGGATGAGGTAATCGATTAAGGTCGTATAATGATGTAAAGCAGCTTTTCAATGAAACATTTTGTGATCAAGATACTTTCATCTCTCATTTCAAAATCTGCTGTTGAGAGAACAATAAAGCATTTTGAGAAAACTAGTAGTGTGAAAAATCGCAATATCAGATAGACCTGCATTAGCAACAAATCCAGAAAAATCATTAGATGTTTTATAACACAGCCACACAAAAAAAAGTGTCTTGATCTGGGGACGAGACATGTGTATTCCTATGTATTTTGACGCGCTGAATCCAAATCCGCTATCAGAATTGGCCCAACGGGTCTTGGTTCAACCCTAACCTCAAAAAACACCTAAAAATCACAGAAATATGCGAGAAAATTGTGATATACTGCCTGACACGCAAATTTTCACCTAAAAACCAATGTCTGCAGAGCCTTAACCTTACAATTAACCTGACCTGACCTTTTTTTTTTTTGGTTACGCAGGGAAAATCCATCATGGATACCCCCAGCCCCTTGGGGGGGCCGGGGGTTATGTCAGACTCTTACTGACTAAAACCCCTGCAGGATGCCTACCTGTTGGACTGAGGAGGGGGGAGTTAGGGGAACTATTCCCATATTCCCTCCCCAACCCCACTCCCCCGGCCCCAGGGCTCGATTGTCGAGCCCCCTGCCATCATTTACCGCGCCTTGTTCCACAAAGGGAATCCAAGGCGCGGTCCCGGTCGGTCCCAGACCGACCGGTTGGCCTTCTGGTTTCACCTATGGGATGAGGGGTCATCCGCCCTCACCCCTTACCCCCCCCCCTAGTCGGGGAGGTGGGGGTTTTTGGGGAGTGGGCCGTCCCAAAATGGGCACCACTCCCCCCTATCCTAACCTTTCCGTGGCAGGGGGGATCCATCTTCCATCACTATGTGGAGAAAGAGCCGGATCCCCCCTGCCGACGGAGTCGGGCCCGGGGCGGCCGAGAAGGAGGGTTCGAATCCCCGCTAATCGAGGTTCCCTCCTCCTCCTCGGCCGGTGTCCCCCCGTAACCGCTGTTTATGTCTGCCCCTGGGTCGCCGGCCACCCCGTCGTCGCCACCCCCGACGGGTTCGGCCGGCGCTCCCTCTCGGCGGCCTCCTTCTTGGACATTACGTCCCTGCAGAAGGAGGCCGCCGCTTCCCATCTCTCCTCGCTCCCGCACATGGCCGCGATCATGCGCGGGAGCGAAATCGCCCCGTCGCGCCACCCCAATGCCCCGGCCAGGACACGGCGCTCCCCCTCCCAGGCCGTACAATCGGCCAGGGTATGGAGCGCCGTGTCCATCAGCACAGGGCAGTGGTGGCATCTGGTGGTGGGCTCCTTCCCTATCCGGTGCAGATACTTGCCAAAACACACATGGCCAGTGAGTATCTGCACCAGATGGAAGGACAATCCGCATCCCCTCCTGCCTGCAAACTCCTGCAGGCAGGGGCGGACGGCCTCCGCTGTTTCGCGCCCGTACCCCCGTGGGTCGGACAATTTGTCCGCCCACATTGTGTGGGTACGGGCCACAGCTTGAGACTTCAAGGCCCGCACATCCCTGGCTCTCAGGCCCGCCCCCCCCTCGTGGAGCTCCTTGATCCTTCAATAGAGGATCCTTCTCTCCTCCGCAATGAGCTCCACGGGAGGGAAGCCAGTCAGGGTGGTCGCCGCCTTGTACGAGACCGTGCTGTACGGTCTTGTCATTTTTAACATCATGGGCCTCAGCGCCTGCCTCAGCCTCCGTTGGCCTTCGCGGCAGGCGCTGAGTTGGGACGCCCATATCGGCGCCCCGTAAAGTGCGATCGACAGCACGGCCATCGTGTACAGGCGGCGAGACCTCCATCCCGGACCCCCAAGGTTGCGCTGCAGGCTGGCAACAGCCAGTGCTGCGTTGCGCACCCTGGGGGCCAGGTCCCTAAAGTGCGGGCCAAAGTCCCAATGGTCGTCCAACGTCAGGCCGAGATACTTGATCTTCGGCCTGACGCGGATGCGGACGCCATCGACTAGGACCCGGGTCTCAGGCGGCGTCCCCCGACTGCCGTCGTGAAAAAACACGGCTTCAGTCTTTTGGGGCGCCACCTTTAGTCCCAGGCACCTCGCGGTGGCATCGATGGTTCCCACCACCGATGCCACCGCGGCCTCTGCGCGGAGGCGAGCCTCCCCCCAGCTCCTCCCCCCCGCCGCCTCTAAGGTGTCGTCTGCATAGCAGACGACGTGGCAGCCGGGGGGAGAGGAGTTCGCAACACCCGGTCGAACGCGATGTTCCATAGCAGGGGGCCGAGCACCGACCCCTGCGGAACACCGCGCTCCATCGCGCGCCGACCTTGAACCCCGCCTTCTCGATTGAAGGCGAGGTCTCTGCCCTCGAAGTAGGCCGCCATCGTGCGCCGGAGGTAGGCGGGCAACCCGTGATTCTCGAGGGCCCGCGCCACCTCCGGCCAGGGCAGGGTGTTGAAGGCGTTCTTTATGTCCAGAGACACCGCCAACAACACCTCGCCCCCCATCCCTCTCCACGACCGTCGCGGTCAGGTCCCGGAGGTACTGGACGGCATTCAGCGTAGACCTCCCGGACCTGAAGCCGTATTGACGGCCGTGGGAGGACCCCCAACCTGACATGATCTTTTTTTTCTTTTTTTTGGTAACCCAGGGGGGAAATCCCTGCCGGATACCCTCGGGTCCTGTGGGAGACCCGAGGGTTATGTGGGGATTGCACCCACTAAAACCCCCTGGGGGTACCTTTCCTTCCTCTGGCGTGTTTTTCCACTGTCAACACCGGCGGTAGCAGGAACTAGTTCCCTATTACCTCTACGACCGCCACGCCAATGGCCTGAGGCCCTCATCATGAGGCACCCACACACGACAGAGCCCAAGAGGGGGACAGAGAGGGGAGATGAGCGTCTTACGGCCACTAAGGACGCTGCTCCTTCTCGACCAACTGCTCCGCCCCCCTCTCCCCGACACGGAACGGGGGAGTCATTGATGTTGATACGACTCTTTAACCTAAGTCCCGTGCCGGAGTTCGGGCCCTATCGGAGCGCGTGTGGGCACCTAGGTCGGACGTCGTCCCCCTCTATAATAGAGGGCCGCCCAACCCTAGCCGGTAAAAGCTGCAGGCCGGCGGGAGAGGGGGGGTACCACCTCCCTCTCCCGTCTCCACCTCCGGTGTTCGAGATGGAGACAGGGACAGGCCGGACCCACATCCGGACCTGCCCCTATTCACCCACTACACGTTTCCCTCTGCTGAGGGAATACGGTTGGTGGATGCTTTACTCTGGTCCAAGGACCAGAGCCAAGGGTCCTATTAACCCGGTCGCGCAACCTTGCCGACCCCTCACCGCGGCAGGGGAGGGAGGCGCCATCTCTACCAGTGATGGCGCACAACACCCTCCCTTCCGCCGATCGGATATACCGGCGACCGCCCAGGCTGTTTCCAGCCCCGCCGACACCAATCTCGGCGGTATCCTCATTAGCGGGCGTGTCTCCATGCCCGACACTGATGTCTTTCGGCATCAAAATACCCCCCCTAAGTGGCGGGCGTGGAAACACGCCCGCCCCCCACGGGTCCTACGTTGGGGGGACGGCCGCGGCGGCGCCCCGTGCGCCCACCGCCCCTCTTGGAGGAGGAGACCAGCCAATATGCCGGACTCATCATCCGGTGGCCAGCCTCCCGTCCAGCTTCCTGACACACGGCGCAGCGTGGTGCCGATTCACACGCCTGCGCCGTGTGTCCGGCCTGGCCACACCTATAGCATAGTCCGTTTCGATCTTTCGAAGCGGTACACATTGCTTTGATGTGGCCAGGGCTCCAACATCTATAGCACTGGGGTGGCCGAGCCGCCAGCAGAAATATGCTGACAACCGAGCACCCCAGTTCCACTCCCCCTTTTGGCGGCCCTCACCGCCGCCACTAAGGGGAGTCTCGCCCAAGCGACTCTCTGGCCCCTCGCGCCCCAGCGCAGGGGACCAAGGTTGATCGCCTCGATAGGGCATTCTGCGCACTCCGCCAATGCCCTTTTCACTTCCTCCGGGGAGGCCGCCTCGTTAAACCCAACGAGGCAGACCTCCCCTTTCTGAATCGGCCTGTTGACCACTGCTTCCGGGATCACCTCTCTCAACTTCCCGGCCAACCATTCGGCCTTTTTCCCCTCGGGGTCCGGATTCGGGAGGCGGACGATCATTGCCCCATCGGCACTGCTTCCCACGTCCACGCTCCCGATATTCATCTCCCCGAGGGGAATTCTCTCCATCGTCTTCCGGAGGGCCTCCGCATAGGAGGCTCCCTGTGCAAGGCGGAATGTAACCGCCGCCGTCCTCGGCAGCCTCGGCCACCTCCCTTTTCCTGAGCATGAGGGGTCAGAGGGGGCAAAGGGACCCCGAACCCCCGGCCCCCTCCCCCTTTCCAACCCTCCTTCCCTCCATAAGTCGGGTGGGTTGATTGGAAGAGGGGGCCTCGCCCGACCTTCCCTCTTCCCACCCGAGTCTCCTTCTCTTCTTCTTATCCCATATAGCGTCGGTGGGTTGGGGAGGAAGCCTCGGCCGACCCTCTTTCATCCCCTCCACGCTTCCCTCCCTTCGACTGAGGCAGGCGTCGAGTCAACGGGGCCCGATCAGCGCCTTCCTCAATCATCTCTCCTTCCTTCTTCCTCTTTTTCTTCTTGTGATCTATCGTGGCCCACTCCCCGGTTTCCCGAGGTGCCACGGCTATCACCTTTCCTTTCCCCCTCCCCAAGGTTGGAGAGAAAGACCTCTCCGTCTGCATTTCCACCTCCTGACTTGTCTCTCTCATCCATGCACTCGTTTCAGAGACTCCCCACTCCGTCTGAGTCGCTGAGGATGAGAGAGACTTCTTCCTCTCAGCTGTCTGTGAGGACGACGTCCTCACAGAAGGAGTAAGGTCGCCGTCGTCGCGTCCCGACGGGACCCCTCCTCCACGGCGACCAGCAATGCTCCGCCTCCCGAGGGATGGGTTTAGGGATGACACGATCCCCATCCCCCAGGCTCACCCCGGGGGGCCTCGGCCCAGACCTCGGAATACGTCCGAGCGGCCCGGAGCCCCTCCCGCCCTCCGAGTACCGTGAGGTTCCCAAACCTCACGATGTGCAGACCCAAGTATAGCCCGTCCCTCAGGGCTGTCGGAGCACCGGCGTGCAATGCCCTGAGAGACGGAACCTCCAACTGGGTGGAGTCCTGGCCCTCCAACTGCCGGAGCACCGGCGTGCAATGTCGGAGGGTTGGTATCCCCACCCATCCTTCCTAAAAAATGGTCGAGGGTGGTCGACTGGCCACCCCGCCATGTCTGGGTGCTCTTAGTCCAGCCCCTCAGTGCAGACCACTCCGGCATGGTAGAACCTGCCAGGGGCCGAAGCCCCCGCCGGCACAGCTCTGCACATCACTGGGACCTTCAAGCCTCTCCACCACGACAAGGTGGCACCCGCGGGGAGGACCTGACCTGACCTAACCTAACCTAGCCTAACCTAGTCTAACCTAATCTCACCTCACATAACCCAACCGAACCGATTGTACTCTACTGCCGGGCAGGCCAATTTTGACACAAAAACCATTGTCTGCGAAGCCTTAACCTACAAAAATCTAACCTAACCTAACCTTTCTCAGTTGAAGTTGACATGACCGTCCGTATGGTCAGCACGTTCCTGTACGTTTTCGGGTTATTCGAGTTCAATTTTACGGTTTTGTGAAACTTACTTATATCCCCAACCTCATGACCATTGAATCTTACTTTAAAAAATACCTCTGATTTCTCAAAATTGCTCATTTTGCAATTGAAATAAGGACATGTGCTCAAAATATGTATATATATGAGCATGACATTTCGAATGTTTCTCGCGTCGCAGTTTATGAACTCGGAGTCACAATTTATATTCTTTTTCATGTTCAAATGAAATCTAACTTGTCATTCATATCAAATTAATTAACAAATTGTCTTCAACCTATTTTCTTTCTACTATACCGTGTTCTTTTTTCTTCGAAGGGTCTATGCAAAGGGTTTCGCTTACGTTTCTTCCCTTCTATATTCGTTTCTCTTTTCAGCATCCAGCAAAAATTTTTGCTGAACATGAAAAAGAACAGCAAAAATTTTTGCTGGATGCTGAAAAGAGAAACGAATATAAAAGGGAAGAAACGTAAGCGAAACCCTTTGCATAGATCCTTCGAAGAAAAAAGAACACGGTATGGTAGAAAGAAAATAGATTGAAGAAAATTTGTTAATTAATTTGATATGAATGACAAGTTAGATTTCATTTGAACATGAAAAAGAATATAAATTGTGACTCCGAGTTCATAAACTGCGACGCGAGAAACATTCGAAATGTCATGCTCATATATATACATATTTTGAGCACATGTCCTTATTTTAATTGCAAAATGAGCAATTTTGAGAAATCAGAGGTATTTTTTAAAGCAAGATTCAATGATCATGAGGTTGGGGATACAAGTAAGTTTCACAAAACCGTAAAATTGAACTCGAATACCCCGAAAACGTACAGGAATGTGCTGACCATACGGACGGTCATGTCAACTTCAACTGAGAAAGGTTAGGTTAGGTTAGATTTTTTGTAGGTTAAGGCTTCGCAGACAATGGTTTTTGTGTCAAAATTGGCCTGCCCGGCAGTAGAGTACAATCGGTTCGGTTGGGTTACGTGAGGTGAGGATAGGTTAGATTAGGTTTTCCCCCCCGTGGGCGCCACCTTGTCGTGGTGGGGGGGCTTGCGTGCCTTGATGATGTACAGAGCTGTGCCGGCGGGGGCTTCGGCCCGTGGCGGGTTCTACCATGCCGAAGAGGTCTGTACAGAAGGGCCAGACTAAGAGCGTCCATAATACTCCTGGATGGGCAGCTGCCTCCAGGTTTTATCCAGGGTCTGGAGGGCCTCATTCGTGAGGCCCAAAGGACCCTACAGCGCGGGCAGAGCGCGCTCGTTAGCCTTGGCAGGCAACTGGTCTAGGGGAAGGAAAACCCCGAAATCACACCCGTGTTGCAGGGGCACGTAAAATCCCTGCATTTTATGGTAGTATGTCTTTCAAGGAGTATAAAGCCCCGGTGTTCGGAGCCGGGGACCGACGGGAGGGGTTGCATCGTCCCGGCACCCCCCGTCGTCATCAAGCGACGGGTTGGGCGACGCGTGCCAGGCGGGCGCGCCGTCGGAACGTGCTACTGCCCGCAGGGAAGCTCTTGAGGATCAGCTCAGGCCGAGGGTGGGTCGGTTTGACTCACCCTCGGCCTTCGCTGGTCCCAAGAGCGCTAAGAGGAAGCGGATGGCGGAAGCCCCCGCTTCCCAGCTATGGGGGGACAGGGAGGCGCACTTCCCTCCTCTAGGGGATTAATATCCCTAGGGAGGGGGGGAGTGCGGCTCCCGGGGTGCGTGGTGCGGACGAGGGGTCCGCCACGCAAATGTGGAATCGGTTGTTCCCCGGGGAGGAGTTCCCTCCGGTCGAGGGCGAGGAAGTCCCTGCGGCCGGAGGGGCTCCCCTCCGTAACGCACGGGAGGGGACAACCGACGGGGGGCGCAAGCGCCAGCAGTGGGGGATTCCGCCCGTGCGAAAGCCGTCACGGCTGTACGAAACCCGGGCCACGGAGGCGATCGACGCAGTTCGATACCTCCGCGAGTTCCGGGTCAAACCGGGCAGGAAGACCGCGGGGGGCTACATCGGGAGGCCCCTCGCGTGTCTAAATTAGATGACGTTCCGTTTTCTCGAGGAGATCGAGACGGCGTCGAACGACGTGGGGATAATGGCAAGGGAGGGAGGCCCGGATGGACGCCTTGGGGCCCTGGAGGTGCAGATGCGGGGCCTCAAGGCAGAAATGGCCCGCATAGGGCGGTTACTGGAGAGAGTACTTCTCTTTCTAGTACCCGCAGCTGCGGGCAGCGGGGCCTCTCTCCCTCGTCCCCCCGCGCGGCAACCGGCGGCCGACGGGGAGGGGCGCGACGGGTAGACAACCGTGTCCACCCGTAAGGGCAAGGGGAAAGAGGGCGGGCATAAGCCCAAACCCGATCCCAAAAAGGGAGGCGGTGCGACAAAGAAGGTCACACCGCCCCCAAGGGTGGGAAGGCCAGGGAGGCAGGGGTACCGAAGAAGGGACCCCCCCACCCAAAAGGCCTCAGGTTAGGAATCCCCCGCGCAACCCGGTGGTAACCGTCACCGCTTTGCCGGGGGGTTCAATCAAAGAGGTTATGGTGCAGGCCAGGCAACAGGTCGACCTCCAGGAGGTCGGCCTGCAGCCTGGCGAAATAAAGATTAAGCGCGCCAGAAATGGGGGGGGGTGATATTGGAGGTCCCTGGCCAAGACAGCAAGGAAAAGGCTGATCGCCTGGCGAGGGATCTCCAAGATGCACTGTGTGGGGTGGCCGTGGTCGCCAGGCTGGCGAGGCGGGCTAAGCTCCGCCTCGTCGGCCTGGATGACTCGGTTACCCCCCTAATGGTGAGGGCTGCTATCCTTCAAGAAACGGGCTGCCCTCCGGACGACCTCCAGACGGGTGAAGTCAGGAGGTCGTCCGGAGGGCTGGGCGCGATATGGGTCCGGTGCCTACTAGCACCGGCCCAGAAGCTCGTCGCAGCCGGGGGACTGCTCATAGGGTGGTCCAGGGTGGGCATTAGAGTATTAGAGGAACGGCCCCTCCAATGCTATAGATGCTTGAAGTACAGACATATGGCAGCGGCCTGCCAGTCCGAAGCGGGACTGGGGGGCTGCTGCTTCCGCTGCGGAGGGGCCGACCACGTGGCTAGAGGGTGCACCTCGGAAGTGAGGTGCACCCTCTGCCAGAATGAGGGGAGGGATTCCGCCCACCGAATGGGTGGGCGGAAATGCATAGCAGTCCCCCGGACTGCACAGAGAGGGGGGTTACTCTCCGCCGAAAACGGCGGCGGAGGAAGAAAATGGCGGCGCGCGGGGGGGCCGGGAATGCGGTTGAGGGCGGTGTGCCCGCGCAGTCTCGGCCCGCCCACGAGGTCGCCGCCAAGGTTGGGGTTCAAGCGGCAGTCCCAGAAGGGACCATAGAGGCAGAGACGGGGAGGGGTGAGGCTGGGGTTATCCAGCCACCCCTCCCAAGAAAGAGGTAGGGCAGGTAGGAGCGGGAGCGACGGCCGCCCTGCAAGCACCGGACCCACCTCCGGCGGTTAGGCCGGAGGGGGTCTCCGAAGTGGATATATCCATGGAGGTGGAAGCCTCAGTTTCTCTCCTAGCGGAGGAGGGGTGGGAGGAGTGGGGAGGTAATGAGCAATTATTGTGAAGCCCGACATCCGTAGGGTGCCGCGCTGTGCTACCTTAGCTTTGTTAAAAGCTATACGCTACACAACTCCACTTTCCAGCAATTTGTCCTCTACCACTGAAGCGGGTAATGGAAAAATCCAGCAGCGCCTGCGTGGGTCGTACTTCGCAGGATGAGCGGTTTAGTCGCGACACGCGCGTCGACTCCCGTCAGGGTGTCGCCTCGCGTGCCGCGTCCACGGGGAACCACGGGGAGGCCCGCTCATTTGTGTCCCGAGTCCGGACACACGCTCTGACCCTTGAGTAGGATGGGACTAGTGAGGAATAATATGATACGGTAGGTGGGTTTTTAGCGGACATGGTTGTAGAATAGAATTGTAAAGTGGGTAAAGATTCTAGAATAGAGTAGAGAAAAGCGAAAGAAAAGAGAGTAGAAGAAAACGAAAGTGAAATAGGAAGCCTGACGTGGACCCTTTAACCAAAGGGGATCCCCTACAGAATGGCGCAAACACGGAATAGGCCTCTGGAGTTGCCACGAAGAAATGTGCCATCTCCGGCCAATTCCAGCTTCCGATTGGAACGAATTGTCGCAGAGCTTTACTCTGTGGCTCGTAGTCCGGACATTCGATCAAGTGACGCATCGCTGTGCCCTCGGCGTCACCCTGTCCAGAACGTTTGGAAGGTGCTTGTTATACGGCCTTTGCTCGAAAAAGACCATCGAGCTTGCGTACGTTTAGCACCTCTTCCCTATAAAGACCATTAGTCTCTGATGCTCCTGGTGAATGGGATTATGATGTTCCCTATTCTGGCATTCATTTCTTTCCTAGCTGGATCACGCCTTATTTTCGTTAAGGAGGATATCAACTGGGACCGCACCTGCAGCAGTACAAAGCAACCCCGTCGCCGTGCGATATGCATCAATCGCCAACATGAGCACCGGCTCTGCAGGGTCCGGAGATCCTTCAGGCCGCCCCTCTCCGCATCGGTCGATCCATCCGGCAGTGGCATATGCCAACCGTCGGAATGAACATACCCCGATAGATCGTCGAGAGCGCGCTAAAGCGCGGCCCCCATTGACATCCCGCAGCCCTAGCTCTAGCTAAATTGCTAAAAAGCGGTCCGGTCTTACCGCGCATGTATTTTACAATGGGAGGATACTCTCGTTCCTTTGTCAAAATGAATGCCTAGATGCCTAACTTTCTGATTGAATTTTCTTTGGCCCTAATCGAATGGTCGGTGGTCTCGCGCCGCAAGGTTAGATCTCTCGACTCTATCTGCCTTTCGTTTTATACGTGCTTCTCCCTTTATACCTATCAGGCTCTCCTGATCAATGTACTCTTGAGGACAACCGCCTCGTCACCCGAAGATTTTGCGGAGGCAGTCCCGCACTTTTCTAATTTTTCTAATCTTTCTAATATAATGCGGACAGTATGAAGTCTGGGATACCGTAGAGGGGTCGACAGGTCCTCTGGGGGAGCGCTTTAGACTGTGATTTTTATTATCTCCACAGCCATTCAGCCCTAGGCGCGCTTCCTTCGCTGTAGCTTGAGATATCGTTCGACCGCGGGTCAACCGTAGTCTTCCCGGGGGGTCGCTAGCGACTGTGCATGTTTACCGTCCCCACAGTCATTCAGCCTTCGGCGCGACTCGAACGTTAGCCTTGGGACTTGTTCAACTTCACGAGTGTAGGTATATACCCGGTCCCAGCGTTGTGCCTAGAGCGGTCTACAACGCTGTTTGCCTATTCGATTTTGGTATTTTCCCTGTCTCGATGATTTGTCTTTCCCAGTCGCTACCCCTGTTGGGTCGGTTTCCCAGGCCAAGACAATCAGGTTCGTTGCATCGCAATGGGAAGACTTGGATTTCGCATCGCGACTCCCGTTTCAACAGAGCGTGTGTCTACCTTCATCTACCCGGGCAGTGTCTTTATTAACGATTTCCTTGTTGGCTTTAAGAGGGCTCTCGCATGAGTTCCATGGATGGCCCCGTACACCTGGCAGAGTCCATAACGTGACTTGGGGCGCCCGGACAATGCCCAGGTCGCCCCGTTCCATGTCACGCATGGCAATAGCGGTCCGCAGGACGCCAGCCGAAACCGATCGTCCCCAGATTCGCTTCTCTGCTTGAACACTCTTCGCTGTCCTAGTTTGCTGCGTTGGGCATCAGTTTTATCACTCGTGCAAGTGCCGCACATATACCAGAGTCCATAACGTGACTCGGGGCCCCAGGACAATGCCCAGGTCGCCCCGTTCCATGTCACGCATGGCAATAGCTGTCCGTAGGACGCCAGCCGAAACCGATCATCCCCAGATTCGCTTCTCTGCTTTGGTGAGTTCTTTGGCGTTCACAGCATCATTTGCTATTTTGGACGCTTGACTGCTCGTCGTGTCATGGTGCATTTTACTTTCTCAATCTGAGAGCCCTTGCCATGTGGGATTTTCGTCTTTTTGGACTTCGTTCGATGCACACGTGCTGTACACTTGGAGATCTCAGCTCTTATCTCCATTTGGTGTGGTGTACTAGGTTACAATTAACGCACGTGTGCTTTGCCCTAAGACGTCAGTGTTTACACACTCCGTCGTTTATTGCCATGCTTTTTGCTGAATACTTCGAGGTCAGACGTATCATTTCCCACTTAGTTATTCAGCCCGAATGTAGACTTTCGCTTGCCGTGGAGATCATCATTCGTGTGACGACTCCTTGCAAGCTCGTTCGAATATTTTTGGGTAGCATGCCTTTGATTCAGAGTCAGAGTTTATTTTCTAAGTCCAATTGCGGCATGTTGCTTTTCATTTCTAACGAGGCTCTTTGATAGGAATGTATTGCTCATGTATATTAGCTATATTTGATATTATGTACAAATTTACATACGAATTTCGTATGATATGGAAGGCAGGTACCGTTAAGTACCTGAATGGGAAACGTCACTGTGGAACGTTAATCCCATGGCGCTCGAGCTAGGTCGCGGGTTACCCCTCCGCTTCCTTGGCTCTTGCGCCCTTCAGTTGTCTCTTACGCACATACGGAGGCTGGCTGCGTCTTCCCGAGAAAGGTGTGGGTAATTGCCCCTTCGTTAGGGTCCACCATAACTCTTCGAGCCTACGACTTTAATTCCTTCCTCCGTATGTACGCATGCCTAGAGACAACTGGTAGGGTGTCCGGCTACGAGCAGGCAAGCTCTTGCAGACCAGACCCCGCCTTCCTGTCTTTCTTCCTTAGATGCTATATAGCTTAGTTTTGCGGTTTCCTTATAACATCTTCATTGTGAAATGTTTGAGCAATTCCATTTGAGCCATCATATTTAAGTCTTTGTTTCGCCATGCTTTATAATTTGAGCCATTATTTTGCAACTTGTGCCATTGGTCGTTCAATTGTTCGAAGTTTACTCTTCCTCTAAATGGGAATGATGGGTATAAATCTAGTTTATCCCTTTTGCGTCACTGATCAGATGACGAATCATTTTGCTGCCCGTATGTTCTTTCTGACACCTCTTCGCTTGCATACCACCGTTTCGTGCATTTCAAGTATTTCTCGACGCTAGTTCAACATTGCGACCAGCCACGTCGGGAATTCGTATTTCGTGTATCTCACGATACTTTGTCATGGATTTCAAGTCCATTGCGAGTGACGGGCGAGGCAATGCCTCTTTCCTCGATCACTTGACTCGTGAAGTAGATTCGGAACGCGCACCGCACCCCGACGGCTGCCAAATCCATCGCGATCGGTGTTGCTGAGTGCGACCAACACTCTGAGGTGCTCGCCACATAGGAGCCAATTCGTCTGACGACACAAACTCGTGGCAATACTGTGATGAAAAAGGGTAATGAGCAGAGGTAGCTCTCCCCACCCACTCCCTCACCCCAGGCCCATGGGATCTGCCGGTGCGGTAGTGGCCTCGTGGTGTTAGAGGCCCCCGCACCGGGACCCATGGGCCAGGTAGGAGTGGGTGGGTGTGGGCCGACCCTCTCGAGGGAACACCCCCACCCGCGCTAGGAGAGAACAGCCCCGACCTGGGATGAGACCCCCACCGCTGACTACATGATGCAGCGGTGGAGGGAGCCCCGGGAAGGGAAGACCTGCCCCCCGCGAGGGGCAGGTGCTGCAGGGTCCCCCTCGGTTCCTCACCGAGGGGGGGGTCCCGTTGGAATCCCCATACACCTTTTACTCCTCCGTGGACGCCACTTTGACGTGGTGGGGGAGCTTGCGTGTCCCGATGAGGTACAGAGCTGTGCCGGCGGAGGCTTCGGCCCCTGGCAGGTTTTACCATGCCGGATTGGTCTGTACTGAGGGGCCAGACTAAGAGCGCCCTTGTTCACTCTTGGAGGGGCAGCTGCCTCCAAGTTTTATTAGGGACTGGAAGACCGTACTTATACGATCCAAAAGTCCCTACAGCGTGGGAAGAACGGGCTCGTGAGCCGGGTGAAGGCAACCATTCTAGGGGAAGGAAAACCCTGATTGGAAACCCGTACTTGTCAGGACGTATAACCTGACATAATTGCGAGGGGCCAGTGTGCTTCGGCACACTGGTACAGGGGGCTCAGGCATCCCCGGCAGACCCTAGCCTAATACATCGTAACCCTAGATCATGTCTCTGGGGCCGGGGGTCTTGCCTTAATTGGCCGGACCGCGAGGCGGGCCCTCTATAAAAGACCACGTAATCCTACGGTTGAGGCATGCCACGCTTAGGGATAATGAGTCAGTGCCAGTGGATTCCTCACCTTGGGCACCTGTAGCAGCCTGCCCCAGGGTTCACCACCTGACTCGTCAGGTGACTTTTCAAAGGAGAAGGTAGGGACAGAGAGGATGGGGGGGATCATAAGGCGCGTGCCATCTTCCTACCCCCCGGGAAGAGAGAGCAGGTGGACCTCGGAGAAGTAGCCTCCGAGGGGTCTCTAAGAGAGGGGACCCTATCCCCTTCAACGAACGCTGGCGACAGCTCGGTGATCCGCCCTGACCGTGGGGATAAGGGATCGGTGAGCACGTCGGGTAGGCTAACAAGGGCGGCCACCCAACGTGGGACATGCAAGTCCCTGGGGTCCGGGACTCCCGTGGGAGTCCCGGTACCAGGGGCCAATAGGCCAGGCCCCCTCTCAAAGAGGGAGTCTGTCCCCAGCGGAAAACTGGGGATAAAGGAGGAAACTCCCAAGGATGCGGGGTCCGGGGCGACGAGTGGAGGGAGTAGGATGTCTGGCCGGGCGACTGGTAAACCGGTCGCCCGATCAGATGTGATCCTCTTGTAGGGCTCCAGGATCCCGATAAGAAGGTGCACCGTCACCCTAGAAGCAAGGGTGACTCAGCCAGCAGCATCGGCAGCGAGGGCAGCCACTTAGGGAAGAGTCACTGCGGCGGCGCGGGAGTCGCCCAAAGCGGCGAGGATCACCAGGGCCTCGGCGCTCAGAATGAAAGCGACAGAGACGGCAACAGCGACCGCGACCACGAAGGCTAACGAGGAGGCCTCCCAAGTGGGGAAGAAGAGGGCAAGGGCGGTGAACGTAAGTACCAGCAGCTTCGGTGGGTCCTCTGTTGCAGAGGTGACCGCCGCCCCTCTACTGATCCACCCCCAGAAGAAACGGGGCAGACCCGCCACAACTGGTGAGGGGGTGGGGAAGAGAGAGAGGTTAGAGAGAGAGAGAAGGAAGAAAGGAGGCAGCAGGAGCTCAGCCGGTTGGAGGCTGAGGCCCGTGATCACCTCGACAGGGGGTTCTATGGAAGATAACCGCCCTGCCAAGGAGGTCTATCGGGATCCGGCCTGCATGAGCTGCTCAGGGGGGCAAGGGCGGCCGAACTCGCCTTGGAGGTGGGCCGCGCACTGGGCGCAGTAAAAATGATAGCCCAGAGGTCCAGGACCCTCAAGGGTACCTTTGTAGGATTGATCAACCGCGCCTTGGCCACCTCCGAGGCGGCGATGGCCACCCTTATCGCAAGGGTGGCGGTAATGGAGGGGGAGGAGGGTGAGTCCTCCTCTGCCCTCCGAAGGGAAATGGAGGGTTTGAGGGGGGATAACAGGGGGATGAGGGCTGAAATGGGGCGGCAGGCTGAAGAGCTGGAAGCTCTAAAGACTGCCGCCCCGGTGGCCCTCAACCTCCGGAACTACGCCCCTCTTCCCTACAGCGTCGTTTCAGATCAAAGAGGAGGAGGACCTACGCAGATGCCACTGGGGGCTCTACGTCTACTGAGGAGGAGTTGTGGGACGCGAGGACACTCGAGAGGAAGAGGAAGAAGAAGAGGAAGAGGACCAGACCGTCTCCACCTCCTTCATCTGAGGAAATCGAGGAAGGGAGGGGGGCCTCCCTCGGGGGGATTAAGTCGTATAACGACAACCTCCCGGAGGAGGCTCCCCTCGCCTCTCGGAAGCCGGAGAGGGCTACGGAGGACCTCGACGCCACTCTCAGGGCGCTGGGCTCCCCTCCCGGCGTGGGTGTGGGGGTGGACCACCTGAGGGTGGTCGCGGCCCGCATCGACGTCGAGGGGAGGGAGAGCTACGCGTCGGGAGTGGCGGGGGTCCCTGGGCCAAAACCGGCTCCGAGGAGGATGGGGGTGCCGAACTCCAAGGAGGCTCGAAAACAGGAGCAGCCAAAGAGGAAGGACACCGGGCCTATAAGCCAGGAGGAGAGGAAGAGAAGGAAAAAGAGGGAGAAAGAAAGGAGGAGAAGGAGGAGGAGAGAGGAGGCCGTGAGCAGAAGCCTTCCTCAGAGACCCCAGGAGAAGCTGGGAGTCAAGCAGCCCCAGGGGATGGGAGCGCCAGCGGTGGAGCTAAGGGAGCGGGCCCGCAAACCTGCGGAAAGGAGGCCCTCAAACACCCGAGCAGCGGAGGCCGGACCACGGGAGACTTGGGCCACAGTGGTGAGGAAAGGGAAGAAGACACAGTGAGGAGGAGGAAACCTCCTCCCCCTAAAGTAGGTCAGGGTAGGGGGACGGCCAGACCGGGCGCACCGTGGCCGCCGAAATCGGCAGCCATAACCATAAGGTGCCCCAACGGCTGCTACCACGAATTTATGGCTGAGGCCAGGCGCAGCATCATACCCAGGGACCTCGGGATCCAAGGATCCCTAAGGATCCGAAAGGCCCTGAATGGGGTTATGATGGTGGAGGTGCCTGGCCTCAAGGCCGGACCTTCCGCCGATCGGCTTGCGGGGGAACTCCGCAAGCTGGCGGTGGAAAAGGGCCCCGATTTTCGGGTCCAGAGACCGGAGAAGGTCGCAGCAATGCGACTCTCCGGCCTGGACCCGACAATCGGGGTCAAAGAAGTAGCGGCCGCAGTAGCCCGCGCTGGGGGATGCTCCCCCGCGGAGATTTCTGCGGGAAAGATCAACGTCTCCCAGCGGGGCGTGGGGGCACTGGTGGTGCGGTGTCCGTTGGCGGTGGCCGCGAAGGTCACTGCCACGGAGCGGGTCCCGGTGGAGTGGACCCGTGCCGGGGTGACGGCGCTGCCGCCTCGCGCACAATTATGTTTTCGCTGTCTTGAGCGGAGACATGTGCGCGAGCGCTGCACAAGCGCCGTCGACTGCAGCGGTCTTTGCTACCGCTGCGGTAGCCCCGGCCACCGCGCCAAGGGCTGCAGGGCGGCCGTAAGGTGCCCGGTCTGCGTTGAACTGGGGCGGCCCTCCGGTCACAAGGTTGGAGGGCCGGCATGTAAGCCCTCCCCCCCCAAGAGGAAGAGAAGGGGTAGAAGGGGCAAGGAGGAGGAGGAACGTACCGGGAATGGAGGGGCCGAAGCGGGGGATGCCGAACCTCCGCGGAGGTCCCCCCGGACCGGTTGTTACAGGTGGGGAGTGCCAGTTCGGACATCCCCCAACGGGGAATAGAGAGGGGGTGTCCCTCTGGACACTCTTCCTACGAGAGACCCACTCAAGGAGGAGACTCCAGAGAGGAGCTGCGGAGAAGAGGACAAGGTGGCCTCCACGGTGGTAATGTCGCAGATGTCCCAGGAGTGGGGGACAATTAACACGTGGGACCCACCCACCAGCAAGTGCTGGTTTGGCAGTAGTGATGGCTCGGTCGCCATGGTGGCAAGCCCTGCGGCGGGGATTCCCCCCTGCGTAATCAGGAAAAGGGGGTCCTCGTTTGTAGCGGTCGACTGTGGGCCCATTACGGTGGTGGGAGTATATCTCCACCACTGGAAAAATAAGAAAGGTCTGGGAGACCTCGCCCGTGTTATGAGGATCCTAGACGGGATCAGGGACGTGGTGTGAAGGTGCCATCCCCGAACCGTCGTGATTGCCGGGAACTTCAACGCCCACTCTGAAGCGTGGGGGTGTAGTCCCCGGCAAAGGGACCCTCGGGGCGAGGCTCTTATAGACTGGGCAGTGGGGCTTGACCTCTCGTTGATAAACGAGGGGTCTGCCAGCACCTGTGTGCGGCCGAAGGGGGAGTCGGTCATTGACCTGACCTGGACGGCCCCTTCGGCCGCCCGGTTAATCCGGGAGTGGAAGGTGGAGGTGGAGGGCGAAACACTATCGGATTACCGATATATAGTGTGGGCCCTCCGCCTCCCCGGACCTCCATAGGTGCGGGCCCCCCACTGCCCCGGGGAAGGGGACTTTCCCCTCCCCAGAAGATAGGCCCTCAGTCTAGATACGGATAGGTTCCAAGCGACCGTTCTCGTGGCCACCTGGCACTTTGACAAAGAGCCAGGTGAGTGGGCCCTCAGCCTCCAGAAGGGGGCTGAGGAACTAGTGGGGATAGTGGCGTTGGCCTGCGACGCCGCTATGCCCCAAGCCCACCCTCGCCGTCGCCGGGTCGCGTATTGGTGGACGGAGAAGATCGCGGAGCTCCGCGACTCCTCCGTCCGTGCCAGACGGCACATGTACCGTACCCGGCGGAGAGGCGAGGACGTCACGGGAGCGGCGGAGGCCTACCGGCTGGCCCGGAAGGCCCTCCGAATCGCCATCGCCGAGTTAAAGCGAGCCTGGGAGCAAATGACGAGCTCTCTGGATGACGACCCGTGGGAGCGCCCGTATAAAAGAGTTATGGGCAAGGCCCGCTCTTGGGCGTCCCCGCCAACGGAGGACAGCCCGGCCCTCTGAGGGCTCCTCGACACCCTCTCCCCGAGGGTGGAAGGGGGCCCGCTCAGGATCCCCGCCCCCGAACTGGGGGAGGGGGACTGGGACGAAGGTCTGGCTGTGGAACCGGACGAGCTCGTCAAGGCCGGGAAAAAGCTCGGGGCCAAGGGGAAAGCCCCTGGCCCCGTCGGGATTCCCGGCAGAGCCTGGGCTCTCGCGCTCGGCGAAAAGAGCCTATCCGCCGCCTTACGCGGGGTTTTCAGCGGGTGCCTCAAGGAGAGAATGTTCCCCCCAGCGTGGAGGAGGGCCAAGTTGGTCCTCCTCCCAAAGGATAGCAAGACACCCGGGAGTGCGCCGACCTACAGGCCGATTTGCCTGCTGGACGAGGCGGGCAAGATGCTGGCGCGCATCATTGCCGACCGCCTCGTCCAGCACATGTCCTCGAAGGGGCCGGATCTCCACGACCGTCAATACGGCTTCACGTCCGGGAGGTCTACACTGAATGCTAGCCAGCACCTCCAGGACCTGACCGCGACGGTCGTGGAGAAGGGGGGCGGGGTGTTGTTGGCGGTGTCGCTGGACATCAAAAATGCCTCAACACCCTGCCCTGGCCGGAGGTGGCGCGGGCCCTAGAGTATCACGGGGTGCCCGCCTACCTTCGGCGCATGATGGTGGCCTACTTCGAGGGCAGAGACCTCGCTTTCAATCGAAAAGGCGGGGTTCAAGGTCGGCGCCCAATGGAACGTGGTGTTCCGCAGGGGTCGGTGCTCGGTCCTCTGCTATAGAACATCGCGTTCGACTGGGTGCTGCGAACTCCTCTCCCCCCCGGCTGCCACGTCGTCTGCTATGCAGACGACACCTTAGAGGCAGCGGGGGGGAGGAGCTGGAAGAAGGCTCGCCTCCGCGCGGAGGCTGCAGTGGCATCGGTGGGGGGAACTATCGAGGGCCTGGGACTAAAGGTGGCGCCCCAAAAGACTGAAGCCGTGTTTTTTCACGACGGCAGTCGAGGGGCGCCGCCTGAGACCCAGGTCCTAGTCGTTGGCGTCCGCATCCGCGTCGGGCCGACGATCAAGTATCTCGGCCTGACGCTGGGACTTCGGCCCGCACTTTAGGGACCTGGACCCCAGGGTGCGCAATGCGGCAGTGGCGGTAGCCAGCCTGCAGCGCAACCTTGGGGGTCCAGGATGGAGGGCACGCCGCCTATATACGATGGCCGTGCTATCGATCGCTTTATTCAGGGCGCCAATATGGGCGCCCCAGCTCAACACCTGCCGAGAGGGCCAAAGCAGGCTGAGGCAGGCATTGAGGCCAATGATGGTCAAGATGACAAGATCGTACAGCACGGTCTCCTATATGGCGGCGACCACCCTGGCTGGCTTCCCTCCCGTGGAGCTCATTGCGGAGGAACGCAGAATCCTCTATTGAGGATCAAGGAGCTCCACGAGGGGGGGGTCTAAGAGCCGGGGACGTGCGGGCCTTGAAGTCTCAAGCTGTGGCCCGTACCCACACAATGTGGGCGGAAAAATTGTCCGACCCACGTGGGTACGGGCGCGAAACAGCGGAGGCCGTCCGCCCCTGCCTGCCGGAGTTTGCAGGCAGGAGAGGATGCGGATTGTCCTTCCATCTGGTGCAAATACTCACTGGCCATGGGTGTTTTGGCAAATATCTGCACCGGATAGGGAAGGAGCCCACCACCAGATGCCACCACTGCCCTGTGCTGATGGACACGGCGCTCCATACCCTGGCCGATTGTACGGCCTGGGAGGGGGAACGCCGTGTACTGGCCGGGGCATTGGGGTGGCGCGACGGGGCGATCTCGCTCCCGCGCATGGTCGCGGCCATGTGCGGGAGCGAGGAGAGATGGGAAGCGGCAGTCTCCTTCTGCAGGGACGTAATGTCCAAGAAGGAGGCAGCCGAAAGGGAGCGCCGGCCATATCATACCCGTCGTCGCCGGCGACGACGGGGTGACCGGCAACCCAGGGGGGAATAGACAGCGGTTGCGGGGGGACACTGGCCGAGGAGGGGGATGGAACCTCGACTAGCGGGGATTCGAACCCTCCTTTTTTTTGGTCACGCAGGGGAAATCCATCATGGATACCCCCTCCCCTTGGAGGGAGGGGGTTATGTCGGACTCTTACCGACTAAAACCCCTGCGGGATGTCTACCTGTCGGACCGTGAGGAGGGGAGTCGGGGGAACTACTCCCGTATTCCCTTCCCAAGCCCCCGGCCCCAGGGCTCCCATCCGGGAGCCCCTCGCCACCTGTGTACCGCGCCCTGTTCCACGAAGGGAATCCAGGGCGCGGTCCCCGACGAGGGTTACTCCCCGCCGGTTGGCCTTCTGGTGTCTCCTGTCAAGGAGGAAGAGGACATCCGCCCTCCCTCCTTACCCTCCCTCCCTGCTAGTCAGGGAGGGGAGGATTTGTAGGGGAGCGGGCCCAGCCCCAACCGGGGGCACCGCTCCCCTCTGTCCCTATTTGTCCTGTCGCTCGGGGGAGAAGGTAGGGAAGGCGTCTCGCCGCCCGCCTACTCCCCCCTTGCGACCGGTGGCGGGGCCGGGGTGGCCGAAGGTCTCCCTACCCTCGCGGGTCTGTGAGCCCCCATCGGCCGGCGCTGTCCCGGGCCCGCTGTCATTCGAACCTTCCTCCTCCGCCGCCCCGGGCCCGACTCCGTCGGCAGGAGGGATACGGCTCTTTCTCCACGTAGTGGTGGAAGATGGATCCCCCCTGCCACGGAAAGGTTAGGTTAGGGGGGAGTGGTGCCCGCTTGGGGGCGGCCCACTCCCCCAAAAACCCCACCTCCCCAACGATGGGAGGGATGGTAAGGGGTGAGGGCAGATGCCCCCTCACCCCATAGGCGAAACCAGAAGGCCAACCGGTCGGTCCCAGACCGACCGGGACCACGCCCTGGATTCCTTTTGTGGAACAGGGCGCGGTAAAGTATGGCAGGGGGCTCGACAATCGAGCCCTGGGGCCGGGGGGTTGGGGAGGGAATATGGGAATTGTTCCCCTGACTCCCCCCTCCTCGGTCCGACAGGTAGGCATCTCGCAGGGGTTTTAGTCAGTAAGAGTCTGACATAACCCCGCCCCCCCAATGGGCCGGGGGTATCCATGATGGATTTCCCCTGCGTAACAAAAAAAAGGTTAGATTAGGTTTGGTTAAGTTAGGTTAGGTCAGGTCAGGTTAATTGTAAGGCCCCCCCGTGGGCGCCACCTTGACGTGGTGGGGGGCTTGTGCGGTGGAGAGGGGGGAGTCGGTGGGAGCGCTGCCCCTGGCTCCCCCTCAGGTTGGTCCCCCCTCGTACCCCCCAGAGGAGGAAACCACGCAGGTAGGGAGCTCCCATATCTCTGCAGAGACACCCGCGATGGAGGCCACCACGGCCGAAACCCCCTCCGGGGAGACCGAGACGGCAGAGCCGTCGGAAGTCTCCCACGAGGAGGGGGTTGAAGTAGGCAGCCCGGAGGAGGCGTGAAAGGCCTAGCCTTCACGCTACTCCGGGCCCTGCAGGCCAACCTCGGCCGCGGCGCCCGGGCTCAGGATCTCTGCTTGCAGAGAATGGCCGAGCTGGGCGCCGGGCTGGGGGTGGTCGCCGAGCCGTACTGGGTGCCGGTACCAGGTCCGAACTGGTTCGGCAGCCCGGACGGCTCGGTGGCCATGGTGGCGAACCCTGCGGTGGGGACCCCTCCCTGTACTTTTAGGGAGAACGGGTCCTCGTACGTGGCGGTCGATTGGGGGCCCATCACTGTGGTGGGAGTATATCTCCCCTACCGCAGGAATAAGGCCGGTCTCGGGGAGCTCGCCCCAGTGAAGAGGATCCTCGACAGGATCGGGGAATTGGTACGTAGGTGCCATCCCCGACCTGTCGTGATTGCCGGGGACTTCAACGCCCACTCGGAAGGGTGGGGCTGCAGTCCCCGGCAAAGGGACCCTCGGGGCGAGTCCGTGATCGGCTGGGCAGCGGGGCTGGGCCTCCTGTTAATGAACAGGGGCTCAACCAGCACCTGTGTGCGGCCGAGGGGGAGTTCGGTCATAGATTTGACCTGGGCCACCCCCTCGGCCGCCAGGATGTTCCACGAATGGAGGGTGGAGGCGGAGGGCGAATCGCTGTCTGATCATAGACATATAGCGTGGGCCCTCCGCCTCCCCAAACCCGCACAGGTGCTGGCCCGCTGCCCAGGGGAGGGGAACTTTCCCCTCCCCAAAAGATGGGCTCTTAATCGACTAGATTCGGACAGGTTTCGGGCGGCCGTCCTTGCGGCCACCTGGCACCTAGATGTGGGGCCAGGTGAGTGGGATCCCAGCCCCACGGATGGGGCTGGGGAAATAGTGGGCATTGTGGCGTCGGCATGCGACGTCGCGATGCCCCAATCCCACCCCCGCCGGCGCCGGGCCATGTACTGGTGGACGGAGGAGCTGGAGGCCCTCCGAGACTCCTCCGTCCACGCCAGACGGGCGTACTATCGGACCCGGCGACGAGGCGGGGACGCCGTAGGGACAAAAGAGGGCTACCTGAGAGCCAGGAAAGCCCTCAAGGTCGCCATCGTCGAGGCCAAGCGAGCGGCCTGGGAGCAGATGGTGAGCTCCCTGGACGACGATCCGTGGGGGCGCCCATACAAAAGGGTCATGGGGAAGATCCGCCCATGGGTGCCCCCACCAACGGAGACGTTGGACCGCCAGGCCCTCGAGGGGTTCCTGGATACCCTCTTTCCGAGGGCAGAAGGGGGCCCCCGCATGATCCCGACCCCCCCGTTGGGGGAGGGTGATTGGGACGAGGGTCTGGCGGTGAGTCCAGAGGAGCTCACTGCGGCCAGGAAAAGGCTCGGGGCCAAGGGGAAAGCCCCTGGCCCCGACGGAATTCCTGGCCGGGCCTGAGCCCTCGCCCTCGGCGAGGGAAACCTGTCCGAAGCCACACGCAGGGTTTTCAGCGGGTGTCTGAGGGAGGGGGTATTCCCCCCAGAGTGGAGGAGGGCCAGACTGGTCCTCCTCCCCAAGGAGGGCAAAGCACCCGGGAGTGCGTCGGCCTATAGGCCGATATGCCTGCTGGACGAGGCGGGCAAGATGCTGGAGCGCATCGTTGCCGACCGCCTTGTCCAGCACCTGTCCTCGGAGGGGCCGGACCTCCACGACCGCCAGTACGGGTTCAGGCCCGGAAGGTCAACGCTGGATGCTATCCAGTGCTTCCGGGACCTGACCCGGGCGGTCGTGGAGGAGGAGGGCGGGGTGTTGTTGGCAGTGTCGTTAGATATAACGAACGCCTTCAACACCCTGCCCTGGCCGGAGATTGGACGGGCCCTCGAACACCACGGGGTGCCCGTCTATCTCCGGCGAATCCTATCGGCCTACTTCGGGGGCAGGGACCTCGCCTTCCCAGTGGAGGGCGGGGTTCAAGGCCGGCGCGCTATGGAGCGCGGTGTTCCGCAGGGGTCGGTTCTCGGCCCCCTGCTATAGAACATCGCGTTCGACCGGGTGCTGCGCACTCCGCTTCCCCTCGGTTGCCACGTCGTCTGCTACGCAGACGACACGTTAGTGGTAGCCGGGGGGGAGAGTTGGGGGGAAGCCCGCCTCCGCGCGGAGACGGCATTGGTGTCAGTGGTGAGTACCATCAGAGACCTGGGTCTCAAGGTGGCGCCCCAAAAGACCCAGGCCGTGTTCTTTCACGGCCGGGGTCGGAGGGTGCCGCCAGGGACCCGGGTACTCGTAGATGGAGTCCACGTCCGCGTCGGGCCGACGATGAGATATCTCGGCCTGACGCTGGACAGCCGATGGAGCTTCGGACCCCACTTTGGGGAACTGGCTCCCAGGGTGCACAAGGCAGGACTGGCGGTGGCCAGCCTGACGCGCACCCAAGGGGGCCCAGGATGGAGAGCTCGCCGCCTGTACGTCACGGCGGTGCTCTCGATCGCCCTGTACGGGGCGCCCATCTGGGCGCCACAGCTGGGGGCCTGCCGCAGAGGCAAGTGCGCACTGCGGCAGGCCCTGAGACCCGTGCTCATCAGGGCGATTCGGGGGTACCGGACCGTGTCGTACATGGCGGCGACCACCCTGGCCGGCGTCCCCCCTGTGGAGCTCCTAGCCGAGGAGCGGCATCTCCTTTATTGGAGGGTAAAGAGGCTTCACAGGGAGGGAAGAATGTCGGCCAGGGCCCTAAGGGGTCTGAAGCTCCAAGCCGAGGCCCGGACCCGGGAGAGGTGGGAGGACTTATTGTCCGACCCCCGGGGTCCCGGGCCAGCGACGGCAGCGGCTGTCCGCCCCTGCCTGTCCGAATTGACAGGCAGGAGGGGACGTGGACTATCCTTCCGTCTGGCGCAGGTGCTGACCGGGCACGGGTGCTTCGGTCGGTATCTGTGCCGGATAAGGAAGGAGCTCACCACTCGATGCCACCACTGCCCTGCGGCGGAAGACGCGGCGCACCACACCCTGGTCGCGTGCCCAGCATGGGCCGGGGAGCGCCGTGTCCTCTGCGGGGCGGTGGGATGCCGAGAGGGGGAGCTCTCGCTCCCGCACATGGTCAAAGCCATGTGCGGGAGCGAGGAGGCGTGGACAGCGGCGGTCTCCTTCTGTGAGACAGTAATGTCCCAGAAGGAGACCGCCGAGTGGGGGCGAAGACAGTACGGGGGCTGCGGGGAGCAGCTCCTGGGCGGACAACGCCCCCAGGGGGACGAGGGACGCGACAGCGGGCCCGGGGCAGCGCCGGCCGAGGGGGGCTCACAGACCCGCGAGGGTAGGGAGTCCCCTCGGCCGCCAAGGGCCCGCCACCGGTCGCAAGGGGGGGAGTAGGGTGGCGAGACGCCTACCCTACCTTCCCCCCCGAGCGACCGGACAAGTAGGGACAGGGGGGAGCAGTACCCCGGTTGGGGCCGGGCCCGCTCCCCTACAAATCCTCCCCACCCTGACTAGCAGGGAGGGGGGGTAAGGAGGGAGGGCGGATGTCCTCTTCCTCCTTGACAGGAGACACCAGAAGGCCAACCGGCGGGGGGTAACCCTCGTCGGGGACCGCGCCCTGGATTCCCTTCGTGGAACAGGGCGCGGTACACAGATGGCGAAAGGCTCCCGGAAGGGAGCCCTGGGGCCGGGGGGTTGGGGAGGGAATACGGGAGTAGTTCCCCCGACTCCCCTCCTCACGGTCCGACAGGTAGACATCCCGCAGGGGTTTTAGTCGGTAAGAGTCCGACATAACCCCCTTCCCCCCCAAGGGGAGGGGGTATCCATGATGGATTTCCCCTGCGTGACCAAAAAAAAAAAAAATGGTGGGGGGCTTGTGCGCTTTGATGAGGTACAAAACTGTGCCGGCGGAGGTTTCGACAACCCACGGGGAGGAGCTCCGCCGCATGAGGGCGGAGCTCGATTCCCTAATGGCGGCGGGCGGTGGGGGCCGCTCGGGCGTGGCGGTGGCTCCAGCCACGATCACGACCCAGGTGGACACCCAGGCACTGCGGACATCAGTGGAGCTGAAAGGGTCCAAAGAGGGAAGAAGAAAGGAAAAGAGGAAGAGGCAGAAGAAGAGGAAGAAGGAAAGGGATAGAAAAATGAAGGAGGAAGAGAAAAGGGCCCGAGAGAACGGAAAAGGAACGCCAGCGAGGGAGCTTTTAAAAGCGATCCGACGGCCAACCGGACCCCAGCAGGATCCGGCGGGGACTAATGAGCCCATGTGTTCCCAAGTGGTGGGGAGGAAGGCGGGACGGGGAGGAAGTGCGGGACTCCCTCCTCCCCTGCCGCCTCCCACCTAAACAGGAGGAGGCCGGGAGGGGGAAGTCGGCGGCGGTGTCGGGCAGGCCAAATCCGCCTCGCTCAGCGGCCGTCACCGTAACGTGCCCCGACGGGAAATAAGAAAAATTTATGCTGGAGGCCAGGCGCCGTATCAGGCCGGCGGACTTGAGGACCAACGCGTCTCTGAGGGTCCGCCGGGCCCTGAACGGAGCTATGCTCATTGAGGTGCCTGACCTCAACGTCGGGGCGTCCGCCGACCGGCTTGCGGAGGAACTCCGCAAGCTGGCGGCGGACAAGGGCCCCGGTTATCGCGTCCAGCGGCCGGCAAAATTCGCTGCACTGCGGATAGCTGGCCTGGACGCGACGACCGGGGCCGAGGAGGTGACGACCGCGGTAGCCCTCGCTGGGGGATGCACGCCCGAGGAGGTTTCCTCGGGTGTGATGAGCGTCTCCCAGCGGGGGATCAGAGCATTGGTGGTGCGGTGTCCGCTGGTGGCGGCCGCTAAGGTCGTTGCCGCGGAGCGGGTTCCAATAGGTTGGACCCGCGCCGGAGTGACGGCGCTGCCCGCTCGCGCAACATTGTGCTACCGTTGTTTGGAACGGGGGCACGTGCGCGAGCGGTGCAAAAGCCCCGTCGACCGCAGCGATACGTGTTATCGTTGCGGTAACCCCGGCCACCGCGCCAAGGGATGCGTGGCGGCGGTGCGCTGCCCGGTGTGTGCCGAGGCGGGCAGGCCCTCCGGTCATAAGATCGGGGGGCCTGCCTGCAATCCCCCTCCCGGAGGGAGTAGAAGGGGGAAGAAGAAAGGTGAAGGAGAAAAGGGGAAGGGAGCCACTGGAGGGGGGAGGCCCGAATCACCACCGCCGGAGGGGAACCGGACCTGAATAAGCCCACGGAGGGGAGTCTCCCTCCCGCCTCCTTCCCGCCGATAGAAGGAACCGAAGTGAGTCCAATCCCTTCCTTGGGGATAGTCCAGGAGGAGAAGGAGGTAATCGTCGGGGACCTAATCAACCTGGATCTGGACTGGGAGCCGGAGCCGGAGAGACCCCTACCCCGAGGGAAGAGGAGAGGGGAGGAGGAAGACGACATGACCGAGGAAGACCTGGAGAAGGAGACCCAGGCGACGAAGGTAAGGAAGGTGGAGCCCTCGGGCACGCCTCCATCGAAAGTAGACAGGGGGAAGTCGGTGGGAGCGCTGCCCCCGACTTCCCTACAGGATGGTTCCCCCTCGTACCCCCAGAGGAGGAAGTCACACAGGCAGGGACCCCCCCATGTCTCCGAGGAGACACCTGTATTAGAAGCCACCAAGGCCGGAGCCTCTTCCAGGGAGACCGGGACGGCGAAGCCGTCCGGGATCTCCCAGGAGGAGGTGGATGTAGGCAGTCCGGAGGAGGCGTGTAAGGCTTAGCCTTCGCGCTATTCCGGGCCCTACAGGCCAACCTCGGCCACGGCGCCCGGGCTCAGGACCTCTGCCTGCTGAGAATGATTGAGCTGGGCGCCGGGCTGGGGGTGGTCGCCGAGCAGTATTGGGTGCCGGTTTTCAGTAAAAACTGGTTCGCCAGCCCGGACGGCTCGGTGGCCATGGTGGCGAACCCTGCGGCGGGGACCCCTCCCTGTACTTTCAGGGAGAACGGGTCCTCGTACGTGGCGGTCGATTGGGGGCCTATCACTGTGTTGGGGGTGTATCTCCCCCACCGCAGGAACAAGGCCGGTCTCGGGGAGCTCGCCCCAGTGAAGAGGGTCCTCGACAGGATCGGGGAGCTGGTACGTAGGTGCCATCCCCGACCTGTCGTGATTGCCGGGGACTTCAACGCCCACTCGGAAGGGTGGGGTTGCAGTCCCCGGCAAAGGCACCCTCGGGGCGAGTCTGTGACCGGCTGAGCCTCCTGTTAATGAACAGGGGCTCAACCAGCACCTGTGTGCGGCCGGGGGGGAGGTCGGTCATAGATTTGACCTGTGCCATCCCCTTGGCCGCGGGGATGTTCCAGGAATGGAGGGTGGAGGCTGAGGGCGAATCGCTGTCTGATCACAGACATATAGCGTGGGCCCACCGCCTCCCCCGCACAGGTACTGGCCCGTTGCCCAGGGGAGAGGAACTTTCCCCTTCCTAAAAGATGTGCCCTCAATCGACTGGATTCAGACAGGTTTCAGGCGGCCGTCCTTGCGGTCACCTGGCACCTAGACGTGGGGCCAGGTGAGTGGGACCCCAGCCCCTCGAACGGGGGCATTCCCACGAAGTGGGCATTGTGGCGTCGGCTTGCGACGTCGCGATGCCCCAATCCCACCCCCGCCGGTGTCGGGCCATGTACTGGTGGACGGAGGAGCTGGAGGCGCTCCGAGACTCCTCCGTCTATGTCAGACGTGAGTACTATCGGGCCCGGCGACGAGGCGGGGATGTCGCAAGGACAAAAGAGGGAGAGACTACCTGAATGCCAGGAAAGCCCTCAAGGTCGCCATCGTCGAGGCTAAGCGAGCGGCCTGGGAGCGGATGGTGAGCTCCCTGGACGATGATCCGTGGGGGCGCCCATACAAAAGGATCATGGGAAAGATCCAACAATGGGCACCCCCACCAACGGAGACATTAGACCGCCAGGCCCTCGAGGGATTCCTGGATGCCCTCGGAAAGAGGGCAGAAGGGGGCCCCCCCATGATCCCGAACCCACCATTGGGGAAGGGTGATTGGGACGAGGGCCTGGCGGTGAGTCGAGAGAAGCTCCTGCTGCCAGGAAAAGGCTCGGGGCCAAGGGGAAAGCCCCTGACCCCGACGGAATTCCTGGCCGGGCCTGGGCCCTCGCCCTCGGCGAGGGAAACCTGTCCGAAGCCACGCGCAGGGTTTTTAGCAGGTGTCTTAAGGGGGGGGTATTTCCCTCAGAGTGGAGGAGGGCCAGATTGATCCTCCTCCCCAAGAAGGGCAAAGCACCCGGGAGTGCGTCGGCCTACAGGCCGATATGCCTGCTGGACGAGGCGGGCAAGATGCTGGAGCGCATCGTTGCGACCGCTCGTCCAGCATCTGTTCCTGGGAGGGGCGGATCTCCACGACCCGCAATACGGGTTCAGGCCCGGAAGATCGACGTTGAATGCTATCCAATGCTTCCGGGACCTGACCCAGGCGGTCGTGGAGGAGGGTGGGGTGTTGTTGGCGGTTTCGTTGGACATAACGAATGCCTTCAACACCCTGCCCTGGCCGGAGATTGGGCGGGCCCTCGAACACCATGGGGTGTCCGCCTATCTCCGGCGAATCATTTCGGCCTACTTCGGGGGCAGGGACCTCGCCTTCCCAGTGGAGGGCGGGGTCCAGGGCCGGCGCGCAATGGAGCGCGGTGTTCTCGGGGTCGGACCTCGGCCCTCTGCTATGGAACATCGCGTTCGACCGGGTGCTGCGCACTCCACTCCCTCTCGCTGCCCCGTCGTCTGCTACGCGACGACACATTAGTGGTAGCCGGGGGGGGAGAGCTTGGGGGGAAGCCCGCCTCTAGCGGGACGGCACTGGTATCGGTGGTGGATCATCAGAGACCTGGGTCTCAAGGTGGCGCCCCAAATGACCCAAGCCGTGTTCTTTCACGGCAAGGGTCGGAGGGCGCCGTGGAGGACCCGGGTACTCGTAGATGGAGTCACGTCCGCTTCGGGCCGACGATCAGATATCTCGGCCTGACGCTGGACAGCCGATGGAGCTTCGGACCCCACTTTAGGGATCTGGCCCCCAGGGTGCGCAAAACAGGACTGTCTGCTGCCAGCCTGACGCGCACCCAAGGGGGCCCAGGATGGAGAGCTCGCCGCCTGTACGTCAGGGCGGTGCTCTCGATCGCCCGGTACGGGGCGCCCATATGGGCGCCACAGCTAGGGGCCTGCCGCGGCGGCAAGCGCGCACTGCGGCAGGCCCTGCGGCCCGTGCTGATCAGGGCGATTCGGGGGTACCGGACCGTGTCGTACATGGCGGCGACCACCCTGGCCGGCGTCTCCCCTGTGGAGCTCCTCGCAAAGGAGCGACACCTCCTATACTGGAGAGTGAAGGAGCTCCGCGGGGAGGGACCGCAGTGTCGGTCAGGGCCCTGAGGGGTCTGAGGTTCCAGGCCGAGGCCCGGACCCGGGAGAGGTGGGAGGACTCACTGTCCGACCCCCGGGGTCCCGGGCCAGCGACGGCCGCGGCTGTCCGCCCTGCCTGTCCGAGTTGACAGGCAGGAGGGGACGTGGACTATCCTTCCGTCTGACGCAGGTGCTGGCCGGGCACGGCTGCTTCGGTCAGTACCTGCTCCGGATAAGGAAGGAGCCACCACCGGTGCACACTGCCCCGCGCAGGAGGACACGGGCGCATCACACCTGGCCGCGTGCCCAGCATGGGCCGGGGAGCGCCGTGTCCTCGGCGGGGCGGTGGATGCCGGAGAGGGGACATCTCGCTCCCGCACATGGTCAACGCATGTGCGGGAGCGAGGAGGTGTGGACAGTGGCGGTCTCCTTCTGTGAGACAGTAATGTCCTAGAAGGAGACCGCTGAGTGGAGGCGACGATCGTACCGGGGCGGCGGGGAGTCGCACGGGGCGGTCGGAAGCCTCCGGGGGTGAGGGACGCGACAGCGGGCCAGAGGCGCGCCGGCCGATGGGGGCTCCTCGATCGGGAGGGTTGGAGCTCCCTCGGCGCCTCGGGCGCGCCACCGGTCGCAAGGGGGGAGTAGGGGGGCGGCGAGACGCCTTCCCTGCTTTCCCCCCCGAGCGACGGAATAAGTAGGGACAGGGGGGAGCGATGCCCCGGTTGGGGCTGGACCCGCTCCTCTACAAATCCTCCCCTCCCTGACTAGCGGGGAGGAGGGTAAGGAGGGAGGGTGGATGTCCCCTCCCTCCTTGACAGTAGACACCAGAAGGCCAACCGGCGGGGGCAATCCCCGTCTGGGACCGCGCCCTGGATTCCCTTCGTGGAACAGGGCGCGGTACACAGGTGGCGATGGGCTTCCGGAAGTGAGCCCTGGGGCCGGGGGATTGGGGAGGGAATACGGGAGTAGTTCCCCTGACTCCCCTCCTCACGGTCCGACAGGTAAACATCCCGCAGGGGTTTTAGTCGATAAGAGTCCGACATAATCCCCTCCCCCCAAGGGGAGGGGATATCCAAGATGGATTTCCCTTACGTGACCAAAATAAAAAAAAAGGTTAATTGTAAGGTTAAGGCTCTGCAGACATTAGTTTTTAGGTGAAAATTTGCCTGTCAGGCAGTATATCACAATTTTCTCGCATATTTCTGTGATTTTTAGGTGTTTTTTGAGGTTAGGGTTGAACCAAGACCCGTTGGGCAAATCCTGACAGCGGGTTTGGATTCAGCGCGTCAAAATACATAGGAATACATATGTGTCGTCCCAGATCAAGACCTTTTTTTTTGTGTGGCTGTGTAATCTTTAATCGAAAATCCGTATGATTCTACCCGTAAAGTAGTACAGCAAAATGATCTAGATCAAAAATCTGTGCTTAAAATATTTGAAACTTAACCAATTTCAACCTTATAAAGTCCACCTTGTGCAAGAGCTAAGTGATGATGATTTTGATAGGCGCATTGAATTTTGTAAGTTGATAATGGAAAGAATAGATCCTAACTATCTGTCAAATATAGTCCTTTTTCAGATGAAGCAACATATCAGTTAAAAGCTCGATAAACTTCGAAACTGACTTACTTTATAAGTGGTTAAAGTGGGGTAAGCTTTGAAATATCTAAAGAAAGTGCTACAAGAACTCATCTTTGTAAAATTGCAAAATATTTAACGAAAAAACCAATTATAGTGTTTTGGAAAGCCCTCGAGATAAGGCTATAAGAATTGTAATGAAAAAAATGGTGGAAATTTCCATTTAAGAATTTAAGATAACCTTCACATGACCTTGACAAACGCTATTCATACTTGATATTGTTATGTAATGTGTTTACTTGAAACCCTGCAAACTTTTGTCTGAAACATTTTTTCATAAAAATTATATTTTTCGATATATTTCGGGGGTCCCGGTACTTTTTCCTCACCCTGTATATTATCTAAGAATATTGCGTTCTGGGAAAAAGTTCGGTGGCGTTTTTCCCCGATAGATGGCGTCAATTGCAAATAACTCAGGAAATACAGATCGCAGGCGATACCACTAAACGTTCGTTGGAAATGGGTGACTTTCGAGCGTTAACTTTGAGTATATAAACATCGAAATTGGTGCAGTGATTGGAAATGTTGTTTACGTTGAAAATGGAGAAAAGTAATGAAATATTGCGCTTTATATTTTGCAATATTATTTATTATGACAAAGGGGTAAGACACGCTGCGACAGGCTTGTGAAAAAACTTTGTGCTTGTGATCAAACGTCGACAT